>NW_007726924.1:434102-482623 GCF_000696425.1 Galeopterus variegatus
CCAGATTCGGAGCCATGAGGTTTTTTTTTTTTTTTTTTTTTGTGACCGGTAAGGGGATCGCAACCCTTGGCTTGGTGTGGTCCACACCAGCCAGTGAGCGCACTGGCCATCCCTATATAGGATCCGAACCCGCAGCCTCGGCGCTACCAGTGCCGCACCCTTCCGAGTGAGCCATGGGGCTGGCCTGAGTTTGGTTGTTTTGACCAAGACACGGTACAGTACTTGTGGAGGAAGGGGGGACCTAGCTAGGGAGGCCAGGAGCACCTGGAGACTCATCGTTCCATGGGGTCTTGGGTTTACATCTGAGTGGAGGTGCTGATTTGTTGTACTTGGTGAACCAGAAGCATGATCAAAGTATGTTGCTGTGTAATATTTTAAAAAATTGTCAGGAAGAGCAGTGTGGGGTGATGAGTGTGGAAACACATTGTAGTTTTCATCTTTAACACACATGTTCTGAAAGCCAGTCTGGGAAACATGCTCTGTCACCCACACAGGGATGGCTCAGGGAAGTGAGGGTGGATCCAGCCATCCCCGGGGGGCAGCTGATGGAGAGAAAAGAGCTTTGACTTCATGCAGGCTCTACCACAAGGGAGCTGTGTGACCTTGGACAGGTTACCTCCCTTCTCTGAGCTTTAGTTTCCTCACCTGTAAAGTGGGGCCTCCTTTCTAGGGTCTCGTGAAGATTAAATGTGAAGTATCTAGTGCCATGCCTGGTACACAGCACACTCCAGTGGGCGTTACTGTCACTTAATATATTGGGAAACAGGAAACAGAACCACATCACTGTTACTTTGGGGTTTTCTGTTACAGCTGAACTTAATCATGACCAATACACTTACTTAGATAAATTCCCCACTTTTATTAGGGAGGAATCCAAAGTTACAAGCCCCAAAGTTCCTACACATGGTCTAGCCTCTGAGCCTGTTTTGTATTTTTCCAAAATAACTGCCACTCTCTTGAACATTCTCAGCACCCTTTAACAGTCTGTTTTCCAAACCCATATAAATAAGGCTGTGTGTCTAAAATCCGGCCAGTGGGACAAAAGTGGAGATGCATGTGGGAGACGTGTTCTTGGATGCAGACAGGCTGGCTGGCCCTGCAGCTGCTGCACCGACCACAGGCGACTCTGAGAAGTGAAGCCAGGCACAGTGGAGAACAAAACAGAAGGCGCCTAGGTCCTCAATCCCAGACAGTGCCACACCAGCCCAGTTTTCGGACCATTTCTGGACTTTCTGAATGTGCAAAGATACCCCAAAGAGGATGATTATTTTCCTCAATGCAGAACTTAAAATTTCTGGACATGTGACCAGGCCTGTAGTAGCACCTGACAAGACTGGGCCTACTGTGAATAACCGAGAGAAACAGGAATAGGAAATACTCTAGCCAATGTTGTTTTTCATGTGAAATAGAACTCTTTATTATATAACAGCAAAAATCAGAAGACTTAAGACCTTTGTTTTTAAGACCTTTGTTTTATAAGGCTTGACCTAACTATGCTCAAGATAAGACCATAAACACACCAGGGTACAAGGTCAGCACGTAAAGTGTGATGATTAAGGGAGCAGTGTTACCCCCGGGGGCAGCAGCAGGTGGTGTGCCCCAGGCTCTGACCATGACACTGGTCTGCTTAACATTGTAATCACAGCTTGTGTGAAAACCCAAAAAGCAGACTTACTACATTCAGGGGTGATTTGAAGCTAGTCAGGAGGGCTGATATTTTGAAAAATATTACAAGATGCAAAACACATTTTGACTAAACAGAATGATGAGCTCAACAGAACAATGTGAAAAGTGAGGTGAGGGTGGATGGGAGAATCTGCCTGATGTGGGGCCCAAACACCAGTGGCCTCAGTACCAGGCTGTTGGGGGAATGGTGTTCAAGGCGTCGGCAGAGTTGGTTCCTTCTGAGGGCTGTGAGGGAAACTGTTCCAGGCCTCTTTGCTAGCTTCTGGGGGTTTGCTGGCAGTCTTCGGTATTCCTTGGCTTGTAAATGCATCACCTGATCTCTGCTTTCATCTTGCCATGGTATTCTCCCTGTGTGCATGTCTCTGTGTCCAAATTTCCCTTTTTATAAGGACACCAGTTGTGTTAGATTAGGGCCCACCTTAATGGCTTCATTTTAGCTTGCTCGTCTGCAAAGACCCTATTTCCAAATAAGGTCACGTTCACAGGTACTGGAGTCAGGACTTCAATATCTTTTTTGGAGGAGACATAATTCAACCAGTAACAAGCTCTTTTCCAACATTTGAAGGGCTGTCATGTGCAAGAGACTTAATTTTCTTCACGTAACCACAAGAGAGAGAAGCAGGATCAGGGTGGAGTCCCATGGAGACAGATGCCAGCAAGAAGACCTCCGAGTGCTAGTCTGGCTGTTCTCTGTGCAGCTCCAAGCTCCTTCCTCTTGCACTTGTACCCGAGGACCATTTTCCTTCCCCCTGCCCCTATATAAATAGAAACAAAGATTCAAAGAAACTGCTGACTATGTAATTTATCATTTAAAGTGGGACACTTCTGACAGTGATAATGGTGCGAGTGGTAGGAGTCCAGTAAGAGGGTATATTAACTGAAGAATATATAAATGAGTAGAAATTGGCCTGCTTTTCATTATCACCATGCATCAGCAATCAGCAGTTCTGAACCGTGTCAGTAATAACACACCTTTCCTTAAAAAAATTTCTTATTTGTTTAAGTCCTAAACAATTGCTATGGTTACTGTTGTATTAATGTGTGTGTAAGCCTCAAATTAGCTTGCTTTAACTTCTTACTTTTTAATAAATAACTATTATAGTCTACATAGATGTTAATTTGGAGAACATCCAGGTATACTGTTGGCCCCAACACTCACTCTACACATTTATTTGGAGAATAAGTTCATGACTTACTCAAAGTCCTTCAGGCTTGTGAGCAATTCATGCTTCCAGTGCCTGGTGCAGAACTCCTGGGTTTAAACAATGCTGGGTTTAGACTTGCAATAAACAATGCTAGTGCAATGATTATTATAAAGACAAAGAAACAGAACCTGCACCACTTTAATTCTGTCATTCTCTGTGACTGCTTGGAATTTTTATTTGTATTCAACATTTAAACAGCAAAACAGTGCAAATTGTGAGTTGTAATATTTTTATTTAATAAGTGCACATTTTAGCTCCATCAATGATTTTTTAATATGTGAAAGTGGGATGTGTTAAAATAGGATTTACTCTGGGTGTTGAATACTCTGAGTGGGGGGAGATGGTGCTAGTAATAATTGGGAAATCTGGGAAAACTGGTCTATGCCAGGCAACCTGGGACATCCCCTCATGAACCAAAGGTCAGAAGATGATTCTTGGAAAAACAGCTCATCCTGCCTTCTTAGAGACAAGAAAAGACCACACCTGGGAGGAGAGGTGGGACCGGGGGAGATACAGTGACTGTAATGGGAGAGGGGGGAGGAGTTCAAAACATGACCTGGAAAGAACCTTCAAAAATATGCATAAATGTTTAATAAACTTTATTAGTAGTGGTCATGCACTTTAGTAATTGGCTTTTAATATATGGTAAATCTTTTCATGTAATTAGTTTTTTTCTGCAATATTATTTTTAGTGGCTGCCATCTTGCCTCCTAAATTCCCTTCTGTGTGTCTCCTTCTTTTATCTCTTTACTTGACACCATACACAAGAATAAATTCCAGAAGCTTTAAGAACTTAACATGAAAAACAAATTCTGAAACTATTTGAAAAAATAGGAAACTATCTTTAAGCTCTCAGGTAGAGAAGGTGTTCTTAAATAAGATTACTGCCCCCCCAGCCCCTAACCACAAAGGGAAAGGATAATAAATTTGATATCATTTTCAGGATGGCAAAACATATCACATACAAATGAAAAGACAACGTAACAGAAAAAATATGAACAGGCAATTTTAAAGAGGAAATCTCAATGGCTAATACACATATGGAAAGATGCTCAACCACACCAGTAATCAGGGAAATAAAAATTAAAACAACATTGAGATGCCTTTTTCACTCATCAGACTGAAAACACTAAAGTCTAACAATATCAAGTATTGATGAGGATAAAAAGAAAAATGGTGGAGAGAAAGTAATTCAGCAAAGCCTAGTAAAATGGAAAGTTTGTGTATCCTATGGCCCAACTATTCCATCTCAGCATTTATACCATAGAGAAACTCCTGCAGTTGTGCACTAGGAGAAGTGTACAAGGTTGCAAACAGGCGGAATGTCCATCATCAGGGAAAGAGTGAGCAAACCGTGGGAAGGTCTCAAGAGGAATTGCTGTGCAGCAATTAACACGAATTACAGAGAAAAAAAGAAGGTGCAGAATGATACATTTAACAAGATAGCATTTACGAAAATCTAACTCACAGGTCAAACTTATTTATTGGGTAAGGACAGGTGTTAAAACTCAAATATTTAAATGGATGATAATGTAAATCACACAATTCAATAAATACATCAAAAATTAAAATATATTCTCTTTTGTTCTCGATACCACAAATTGTGCATCAAATAAATCTTATAATTTCCAAATTATTTGTTAATTTTTAGAAATTGTTAGTGTGAGCTTTTGCTTGGTGTGGCTGACCCTAGTTAAATGATACACTAGTCCAGGTCATTCTTTGATATAGGAAATGGCAGCAAATTCTTCCAACAATTCCCTATTAAATTATAGTCACTAGGTAATTTGTAGCCTCACTAAGTGGGAAATCTTTCTGAACATCAGTGATATCATAAATGGCGTTGATTTCCTCTCAGCTTTGGCTAATCCAACAGCAATTAAATTAAACATTTTCTAGACCTTATAAAAATTTCTGACATTTCCATATATTCAATATCTCTATGATTGATGAAGTCATTGAAATTTGTTCCTTGAAATGTTATATTTAATTAGATCAAGTCTAATCTTCCAGGTAGATGAGAGGAGAAGCTACATGCGTGGGCTTTGTTGCCAGATGCCTGGTTTGGAATACCAAGTTCTACTGTTTCAGTACTACTTCTGTCCTCAGAGTCCTCATTTATAAAAATGGGGATGATGATGATGGTGATATGGATGGTATTTAGTGAGGTATGATACATTTACAATGGTGCCTGGCAGTGAGCAAGCAATAGGTAAGTGTCAGCTCTCATTTTTATTAATTAAATTAAGACTCTTTTTTTAAAAAAAAATTTTTTTTTAAAAGATGACCGGTAAGGGGATCTTAACCCTTGACTTGGTGTTGTCAGCACCACGCTCAGCCAGTGAGCGAACTGGCCATCCCTATGTGGGATCCGAACCCGGGGCCTTGGTGTTATCAGCACCGCACTCTCCCGAGTGAGCCACGGGCCGGCCCTTAAATTAAGATTCTTAATGCCAGTGATGTGCAGGTGCTTAGAGTTTGAATACATGTTCCACTAAAAGGAGGTGAAATTCGACAGGGAATGTGGAAAGAGGGACCTACATCCAGGTGACTTCTGGTCCCCAACTGTCTCTATAGACCTGGGCCCGCATGCCCCATGCTGTCAGCACCGACAGCGTTTGACTGGTACATGCTGTGGTCCCTGTCGCTGCCTGGCCACCTGCTCTCCTGTCTCTCATAGCTCAGAAGCCGCAGTTCCACATGTGGCCATGCGAGGGCGATGCCAGGGGAGTGGCAGCAGGTGGGTGTGGGAGTGGGGGCATGGTCCATTCCATTCCAGGATGCCAACACCACTGCCAAGGAGTCCAGTCTGCTGGGCCAAGGAGGCATGTAGGACTGGAATCTTGCACTCAGGAGCTTCAGAGTGTTGGTGGATGCAGGGAATACCTCGCCAGGGATCCTTAGGCCCTCGGTGCAGTAACCTAGGTCCCAGAGGCCCTGAGCTGTGCCAGATGTTAGCTCTTTACTTGCTGGATTAAGGCAGGTGCAGGAGTCCTGGAGAAGGGCCCAGGTGGCAAGGGCTATTCACCAACCAGTTTGTAAGAACTTCATTTTTTTGCCAGCCAATAGAGCTGGGCACTACCCACATGTAGATGCCTCATCATGGATCCATAATAAAAGCTGCATAGGCATGATTGTAGCAGTTCATACCACACAGTAATGTTTCCAGTGAAAATAAACAACTCTTTTTTTTTTTTTTTTTAAAGATGACTGGTAAGGGGATCTTAACCCTTGACTTGGTGTCAGCACTACACTCTCCGAAGTGAGCTACAGGCAGGCCCTGGTCCCAGAAAATGAACAACTCTTAATTCAGGGTGGAGTGAATATGAGTGATTGTCATTATTCTTTGTGCTCTTTTGGACTGAATTTTAATTTCAGAAAGAGAAAATTTGGATCATCCACAATATTTTTTAAAGACTCAATTGTGTAACATCTTTTGGAAAAGATCAGCATGAACAAAAACCTACTGTGTCATTTTGCACAAGCAGCATTCTTTAGTGACATTGCAGGTTAGGTAAATTTTACCTTTAGAATTCCTCCCTCTAGTTTCTGTGCCCTGCCCACCCTCCACCCTGTCACCACTGTTCCACGGCTGCTCCCATTCTCCTCTGTGTAAAAGCTCCCACCCCCGACACGTGTGCGGTGTCTTTCTTTCCCACCCAAGCTCTCCGCTATTTTTGCTTTGGGATTCAGAATTGTTCCTTCCTTGAAGATGTCCAAAAGACCTGAATATCCAAAGTTTTGCTAGGTAACACCAAAGATTTCTTCTTTATTATGATTTTAACTGCTTTTTAGAAACTGACAAAAGTTAAGATTCTAGATTTACAAAGGATTAGCTGCTTATAGCCTTGTTTTCCATACAAAGTTAAAAATGAAATTCAATTAGCAAATTTATTATTTTCTGACTAAATTATGTTTGCATTTAATACAGCCAACTTGATATTAAATAACTAATTCATACATTTCCTAATCCAAAAAGGATCAGAGAAAATAATACCAAGTGAGATGACCCAATGAGGAAAATAAAACACGAGTTAGAGTCATTTTATAACAAAATTATTTCACTTCTCGGTCTCTGTGTTTCCTGTAAATAACAGCAAATCTCTCTGTTTCTCACCTTTTCTTTTTCTTTTACTCCCCATCTTATCTCTTCCACGGTTTGAATGTTTTCAGAATTGTACATTTCCTGCTTAAAGAAGTAAACGGCTAGTGGTGAGATTTCAGGTGCAGATGTTGCGGGGGACAGGCCCTCTGGGCTGGGGGTGCTTCCTGGGGCTGGTCAGGCTGCTCCAGGGGACAAGGGCCTGCCTCTGGGAAGTGAGAGTCTCAGTGCTGCCTGGGATCAGATTGGCCTGGAGGGAGGATAGCGGGCATGTTTTGAGGCCATGGAGGCACACGCAAGGGTGGGCCTGAAGCTGGAGGGACATACCCTGTGTGCCAGTTCCCTTTCTGGATCCTTTTAGTGGTGAAACTCCAAGTGTCCTTGTCACCAATGACACGGTCAGGGTAGCTCTTGCAGCCCATACATCGGAGGGGACATTTTCTAGATGCACAGGAGGTGCTCAGAATCTCCAAAGCTTGCTTCGGGGGACCTCTCTGCTGCTGGTCCCAATGCAACAGTCGGCTGCTTTGCAGCTTGGTTTTGGGGACATCTCTCCTCCTCTCCTTCGTTGGCACCACCACCTCCTTTCCTCTACCTGATAGCCTCCCGGAAGCCCTTAAAGGTTATTCCTCCTCGAGCTCTTATGTTTTAAAAGGAGATAGTGGCACAATGCTCTAACCTAGGAATAGAGTGAAAACTACCCTGTAATGAGCACCTACTGTGTATCAGGAGCTTGCACAAGTGTTACCCCATTTAATCTTCACAAGCACTGTGCAAGGTTTTGCTTCCTCACTTAACAGACAGGGAATTGGAGGCTTGGGGGTTTGGGAAGGTACAGGTACTGGGTCAAGTTCACAGAGCTGGAGGCTCTCTGATGGGTCTGTAGCTGAACGCACATTTAGTAGTCTCTGTCCCCAGACCCCTCCTCAAGACAGCATCCCTCCCCTCCCATCGCTGTCTCAGCGCCCCTGGCCTCCTGAGCCCACCTGGGAGTTAGGCCCTTTGACCCTTGCCCACGGTGCCTGGGCTGCGGTGGGTGGTGGAGAAAGGGCTTGCTGGTCTGGGCTGCCCTTCTGCGGCTTGAACAGGAAAGAGACAAAGGTCCCATTTTAGAGCTGCTGTCTGTTTCCATGTGTCTAGTTGCTGAACCACCAGCAGGAAAAGCATTTGAGGTATTTCCATGGGAAATGGTAGCCAACAAAAGCGCCGTTGGGTGGTATTCTAGTTAATTGCAGGAAGGTGGGCAGCCCTCCAGGATATTACCTTTCTTGGGCTGGAAAGTGTTTCTTTGAAAAACGTTTCGGTTCAGCCGAGGCCTCCTAAGTTTTCGCAGATTTGCTTGTTCATAACTATGAAGAGACTCACCACGTCAGTCCTTCGGGGGCTGGGAGGAGGTAAGGTAGAGGCAGCGCAGGGGCAGAGGAAACCACTCCGATGACAACTCTTTGCTAAATGATGGCTGGAAAACACTGGATTATATTTCCCAGCCGGTACAAATTCCTAAAGGGGGCCATTCCCTTGAGGCCTGCTTCCTACAGACCGAAACAGAATCTGGGACACTCAATGAAATGTCTCACTCCCCTGAGAAGTGGAGAGGGCAGGAAATGAAGAGAAGTGATCACTCTTCTTAAACACGTTTTTTTTTTTTTTTAAATAATGAAAAGAAAATCGTTTGCAAAGGCACATGAATCCAAGCGTGTGACTCCTGACATGGTGGTTTTGCATATGCTTTTGCCTTTTCAGAATGTTTTCAATTCATGGCAGCCCCAGGAGGTGAGCAAGGCCTCTATCAATCTCTGCACCTGAGAGATGAGGACACTGAAGTGAAATGATTTACACGGCAGGTCACCCCGCTGATGAGACATGGAGCTGGCACATTCGGTCAGTCTGTCATGACCACGTATTACCAGGCCCCGCCTCTTTGCCCACCTCTGGGATGTTGGCAAGGACGTTGAAGTGGCCACTGTCTAGCTGTGTATACACATGCTCATTTAAGTGGGACAGGGCAGAATAGTCAACTCGACTACAGTTCTTTAACTTGAAGCTGAGCTAGTCTGGAATAGGAAGACAGGTGGGGCTTCTCAAAGGTGAGAATAGCACCCAAGACTGCTGACTCCACCTGGGGATCTTTCCACCAGGGCTCAGTGGATTCTATGTGCTGTCCCTCAAACGGAATATTTAAATTACTGTTGGTGATGATAAACTTCATATCTGCTAGTTGTTATAAATTCAAATACAGAGGTATAGGAAGTAAAAAGTCAAAATGTCATTTGCCCTACTCTTGGCAATTCCAGCCTCCTCCTGCTCCCCAAGAGAAGTGATCACTCTTCTTAAACATGATGAGGTGCCTCCCTCTGGAATTCTCATATGTGCACAACCTGTGTGGGTCTCTGCCCTGGGTTGCTCCTCCACCCTGCCTCTGCTCAGCAGCTGACCAGCGTGCACCGCCTCAACGGGCTCAGCCCCTGCAGGGGATGGGAAGTGGGCTGGCGCCCTTGGTGCTAGATCAGCAGCGGGCTGCAGCCCTCTGCGGGGGCCATGGCTCCTTTCAGGCGGCCCCCTTCATAGTTTCGCTCTCTGGATTCCCATAATTACCTCCTCCCTTTACCCTTTAGTCCTGGGGATAGTTACTGGCCCCAGGGGCTTCACCCTCCCTTACTGATTTCCTAAAGGTCAGTATAGTATTCCATAGAATTACATTGGGTGGGTATGAAGTATTTATATAATCAGTCCCCCAGCTGATCAACATTTAAGGTGGTATTCCGTATTTCTCTTTGCTATCAAGGCATTCCCAAGCAGGTGCATGACTTCTTCTGGGAGCCTAAGGCAGGCACTCAGGGGCGCCTGGAGCTGGCTGGGAGGTCCTGGGCAGGGCCCGACCTCTAGGAGCCCCACCTCCCCATGTGTCAAATAGAAACAGCATACTGCATACTGGGGGCATGTGACAGTCTGGGATTTTCTGAGGCCTCATGTTTGAAGAGTTGCCATAGTGAGGTTGGATGTGAGCTGCGGCCTGTTAGCCTCCAGGGGACGCAGGTGATGGCACAGTGTCCTCCCCTCAGCATGGCCTTTGTCGTACCACACTCCCAGGCAGGGCATCATCATGCTCATGAGCTGCAAAGATATTTATTTCTTTGGAAGCCCTGAAGACAAAACCAGCGATTAGTTCCAGGATTGAAACAAAAAGAAAATGGAGATTCTGAGAAAGTGCTGGTTCTTACTCAGAATTAAGAAGTTTGATGAGGGAAATGATGAGTTCTTGGGGCATTCGGGGAGCTCTGAAGAATGGCGGGTGCTTGCCGCTGCGGGGCGGCGACATGTGCTGGGTGCTGGCGGCCCCTCCTCCTTGATTTAGAAGGCTGGGAGGAGGCCACGTTCCTGAGGACAGACGCCAAGGCCGTTTGTCCTTCCCTCCGCAAAGACACAGAGCCCGCGGCTTCCGCGAGCATCTCCAGCCAGCTGCCGGCCGCAGCCGCCTTCGCCCCAGGGCCGCAGGGTCGGGCGGGCTCGGCCTCTGCTCCGCGGCCAGCGAGGTCCAGGGGAATCTCACTAGGGCCGCAGACCACGGGGCCTCCGCGGGGAAGCCGGGGCCGGGCCCTCAGGCCTGCCAGCAGGTGGCGCTGCTGCCCCAGCACACGGCTGGCCGCCGGGCGGCGGAGACACTCGGGCGCCCCAGCACACGGCTTTGTTCCCGCTCCTAGGCTTTACCTTTACAACGAGGTTAGAAACCTGCTCTCCCACACTTCTGCCTAAGAAAAGGAGCGAACCCCTTTCTCCTTTCCTCACGGGGCCCCCATGGAGGACTGCTGGGTGCACCCTCCCTCATGGCCAGGGCGCCTGGGGCACCCAGTGCCTGCCAGGCTCTGCCCTGGGAGCTGCGGGGTGCAGGAATGCAGGGGCACGAGGGACTCAGCTCTTAACTGACTTTATAAGGCACAAGGGATGGGACAACATGAAGGGGAGTTTGCAGGTATAACAAAGCAGGGACCCAGCGGGAGCCTGGCACTCCGAGACCATCTCCTTACTAGCCGTTTTTCTTTACTCCAGAGGCTGCGTGATGGTCTTGCTCCGGTTTGTCAGTTGTTCCTCTGAGTGTTGGGGGAAGAGGAAGCAGATTGCCTGTATGGTGCTAGAGGGTGACTTGTTTACGTTTGCCCAGCACTGAGGGGTTCCTGGGATGCAAGACTTTGATGCTAAACCCGGAAAGCCCTAGGCACCAGGAAAAGTTAGACATCCTAACTGGGCACCAGCCGCTTTTCAGGCATTATCTCATTTAACCCATACTGGTGGTAGTAGCATCATCCTCCTGTAAAGAAGAAGAAACTAGTGGTCCAAGAGGCTAAATAAGATGCACAAAGCCTCAGGATGGGGTGGGAAGAGCTGGCACTTGAATCTAGGACCACCTGACCCATGTTCCTTCTGCAGCAGTCCACGGTCTCCTGGAGTCCTCTGAAGTCAGAGCTGAGAAGTGGCTTTCATGGACTTGAGGCCCAGATTGTAGGGAGCTGTGAGTCATGGGCATGGGCAAGCTGAGATGGTCCCCTGAGTGGGAGTGACAGCCCAGGACCCCTGCAAGGGCTTGGAGGTCTGAGGGAAGCAGCATGCCAGAAACAAGGGAGATGGGGGTTGTTGGACCCAGTGACCAGAGCACAGGCAGCAAAGAAGCACACATTGGACCAGGCCGAGGGGGCACATCTGAGCTGAGAGGTAACACCACCGAGAAGGCCCTGATAACTGCATCTACCTACTCCACAGTCCCTAAAATCTTAAGTGTCTTTTAGGACAAGAACCAAACTCCCAAGCCTGGTTTGCTCAGGACCTGGGTGTGGGAGTGCAGAAAAGAGGGTACATCTGGCATACCTGACAGCCAGGAGCTGGGGCTGGGTTCACTTTAGTCTCCCTTGTAGGCAGGCAGGGACAGTATCAGTTCTGACAGAGAAGCTGGATAAACACTCAACTTGAGCATGGAAACCAAAATGAAGTGATTCACCTGGTCTGAGATTCATCTGGTAAAATCAACTCTTGTCAGCTGGGCAGTTGTCCAGGCTGGATGCTGTGCTCAGGGCTTCTGTTGCTGAGATAAGCTCCAGCTCTCCAGTCCTTGCCTGCAAGAGTGGCCAGTCCAGCAGCAGACAGACTCCTCAGTAAGTCACTACAACTGGGGTGAGTGACAAGCTTATCAAGATGGCTGGTCAAGATGCCAACTGTATATTCCTGGGATCTGCACATGTCTGCTGGGTGGGGTGGCTGCTGCCTTCACAGGAGAGAATTAGGGAAAAGTGCCCCCTCTGGAATGGCACAGGCTTCAGCAGCACAGCTTTGCGAGCAGAGAGAGCATCCCCACTAACCCCCTTAGCTGGACACATTTGTGCAGTGCATAAACTGCACAACTGTACATGGCAGACCTCCCAGCAGAAGACTGTTTGTGTCAAGGACTGATGAGCCCTTTTGCAGGGGTGAAGCTGGGGATATCTGAGACCTTGGTGATGCTCTCCCTGTCTCTGCACAGAATGGTCAACTCTGCCTGGGAAGCACCCAGGAGAAGTTATTCAGGAAGACAAGGGGGAGGCAAGGCCCACACATGAAGGAATTACACATGCAAATGCACAGAGGCATAAAACCTCCAGGTTGACTGGAAAGTAGGGTGCAAGGTGGGGACAGCAGGAGACAAGGTGGACAGGGGCTGGAAGGTAAAGGCCTGGTCTTTCGTAGGTTGTTCTGTGGTTGAGGCGCGGTACTATATGAGCCAGCTTAGAGAGAAGGTGGCAGCAAGGGAGGCCAGGTGGGGAGGTTTTACCCTTCCTTTTTATAGGCTTCCCTAGAGGTTTATTCCCAGACTCCATCACTGATATTCCCAGAAACCTCCATCAATAGCTCTGAGCTCTGTCTTCTGCCCATTGTGCCAGGTCCTGCTGGGACTCTTGGAAATAGATGTTAGAGCCTTAATCTCAAGCAGAGATGCAAAGGCTGAAAAAGAAAGTCCTGGCTCCACATGTGAACTAACTGGGACAGAGAATGCAATGGGGTCTTGGAAGTAGCAAGCCCCGAGCTTGGAGAGGTCTAGGAGGACTCCTCATCCCCTGCCCACCACTGTGTATGCCTGGTGTGAGCACAGTCTCCACGCTGAGTGGGGCATGGGTGTGTCCCACACCCTCCCCTTGGTTCCTCCACCTGCAAAAGGGCACAGTGGCCCCCACCCACCCAGGGGCCAGGGCATAAACTGCCCCAATGTCATGATTATTTTACTCTTCCTCCTGGTGGGTGGCAGCAACTTAGGGACCAACTCCTGCCTCTTGCTCATGTGTATCACAGTGTGGACCTAGGTTTGATTTGACATAGCCGAAGAATTTAAGTATTTTCTTTTTCTCTCGAGTTCGATTTCTCCTTTTGGAAGGCACAAGAAAGAGGCTGGAAAGGGCTTCCGTGACTGCTGCTGATCTAGAAGGGATGGAAACGTGCAGACAGTGGCTGCTGGGTCCCAGGGGCCAAGCCCTATGCTGGGCTGTTCTAACAAGAACTTGAACTGAACCAAACCATGACCCCCAAATTGGGAAACACTGCCCTGATTCACTGAACCCGAAACTGAATCCAAATATTATTATTTTTTGACTGAACTCTGAATTGAACTAATGTTTTTTTCTTAAATACCTACCAAACCAGTTTGAACTAGACACAAACATATGTGTTTTCTGAAACTATTGAACCTGAACTTCAAAATAATCTCTATCCGAGGGTGAAGTGAGACTTTATTTACTTGAGAGTGTCCTGTTCACAGCAGGCCAGGAAAGTCTCCTTTCTGGCAGAGTGGTTTTCATTTGTTCAGCACTTTAATTTTGCTTCTCATTTTTTAAAACTGGGGTATAATTTTCATGTAGTGGAATGCATTGATCTTAAATGTGCAGTTTGATCAATTTTGACAAATGCACTTATTCGAGGAACTTGCACCCCCGTCAAGATATAGTGAATTTACATCCAGCCCAGAGAGTTCCCTCTGCCCCTTCCCAGGCCATCCCCACCCCCACCAAATAGCCACTGCTCTGATTTCTGTCCCCCTTTACTTCCTATCTGAGGCTTATGAACAATCTCCCACCGTCACACTGGGAAGAGGGAGGATGAATATGGTGATACCCATTTTATGCACAAGAGAACTGAAGCTTAGAGAGGCACAAATGGCTTGTTTGAGCGCCCAGGGCAAGGTAGTGGCAGAGTTAGATCCACCCAGGCTTCTGGTCTCCCACATTTCTTTTCATCTTAAGCCATCTGCTGTATTAAATACCAATAATGGGATTAATGCCCCCATGGGCTTCCTCAGGGACATATACCACCTCTGGTCTCCAGAGCACAATGGGAGGTGTTCATCCCACAAGCTGGGTGGTTCCACCTATTTTTAAAAACCTTTCAGCAGACAACCCGGCATTGTCTCTTTCTGGGCTGAGCCACCCCGGCAGACAGGACCTTCTCCGTGGGCCTCGGCGCATCCCTCTGGCAGAAGCCTGCACTGGGGCGCTGTCCTTTGTCTCCAGTGTGCCTGCGTGTGGCTGTCTGTCGGTGTCTCTGGCCACCTGTGTGTAGACAGACTGTATCTGACCTCTGAGAATCAGTGTCTGTCTCCCCAAGCAGTGGAGCAAGAGAACATTGACCAGGTTCCCAGGCAGGGTTTCCTGGGGAAACATTTTCCAGAGCCTACAACAATGTTGTATTTGATTTGATCCCCCCACCCCTTTGCAGGCAATTGTGTGGTTTGGGGTGTTTTGCTCCTAGTTATAATCCAATAAAGAGCAGCTGCTGAGATTTTTCCAAGAGTGCTGCTTTCAACCGCCCTCGTTGAAAACGCTCTAATTTATTTCAGTCGCTTGTGGGAAAACCAGCCTTAGTGCAAAACAAAGGCGTCCTGTGCTGATGTAATTGCCCCATGAGTTTCTCCTCAGGGCTGCGGGCCTGCTGATGGTCACTGAGGAAGTGCAGGAAGAAGCCTCCTTTCTCCACAGCTGAAGTCATCCAGAGGAACCTGCTGTCTTCCAAACCTTGCAGGAGTCCCAAAGTCCGACGGGGGTCAAGAGCCAAGGTGTTCTTCAGGCTGCCCAATTACCTGTGGCTCAGGGGTCAGTTCATCAGCCAGTGACACTTTAATGTGAATTAATCTGATCATTCTTCTTTCTGTTTAATGTGTATGTGAGCCCTGCCCACCAAGGGCCCGGCACTTTGGGTGAAAGGATTGATTGAGAGAGAGGGAATTCTGGCGGAACACAACTTCGGTGGGGCCCTGGCTTGGCGGAACCTGTAGAAGGGCTTCCTGGGCACTTTGGGGGTGGGGGGACACACCAGGGTTAACCTGCTCTTGGCCATCAAGTTCTCCTGTTTGTCTCCATTTCTGTCAAGGAGCCTCTAGAGCCCTGAATAAGGTGATCAAAGACTGTCTGAAGACTAGCTAGGTTTGGTCATGCCCAGATGTCTTTCTTCTTGGGGAACACAAGGCTTCCTGGACTCTGAATTCTGAAATGGTGCTCCCAGGGCAGAATGATGTGTGAGATGTTTGTGTTACTTTGTCAACTCATGGATACGACTATGATTGAATTACACCTTCTGGTGCCACCTGTTTGGCTATAACTGTATGTCCAGGCAAGGGGCTCTAGGGGTGTGCTATGGGGTTGGCTGTCTCCAGGTCCCTGTTTTCCATTTCATTTGCAGAGCAATTTCCATACAGCAAAGAGATCTATTTCTTTCCAAGTCAGAGGAAGTCACGTGCTCGTGAGCATTTGCCTGTGAGGTGCCCGTCCTCGCCATGGGCTCCCCTGCACCCCAGCCACTCCTTCCCTTAGAACCACCTGGAGGGGCCAGATGAGTCAGGTGCACGGAGTCCTGCACAGACCTCTTCCGGCCTTTAAATCTTAGTGGTTGGTTATAAAGCACTGGTGTGGTTGACACAGAAGAGTCCCAGATGCTTTAAAAGTACAAATTTCAAGGATTCACAGCCTTCTAGGATTCTGACTTCGTTCATCTGAAGTGGGACTCAAGCATCTTTATTTCAAAAAATCTTTAGTATGTATGTTCATTTAGAAAATTAAGAAAATATCAATCATAATGGTTCCTCCCCTCAGAAAGTCCCAATGGACACTTTTGCAACTTTTCTTCCAGCTTCTATGATTGTACGTGCACTTATATTTGGATCAGAACTACACACCCAGTTTGGTGTCTTTTCCTTTTGAGCATCATGAGTATTTTCCCATGACATTCAATGTTTTTGGAAGCATGGTTTGTACAGGCTGCACATAAGGGAATCTTTGTCTGCGTGTCTGATTATTTCCTCGAGATGGGTTCCCAGGCGCGTGAGAAAGCTCTAGAATAGATTTTAAATGCTTAGCTTAGCTCATTTCCTTGTGCTGGGTTCCATTTTCCCGAGTATCCACTCGCTGCCTCCTACCAATATGAGCATCTGCTCATTTATTTTCTTAGTTTCAAAGTCACAAAAGCAGTGCATGCTTGAGGAGAACCAGTCAAGCAACATGAAGGTGTATGAAACAAAAGCACCTGGTCCTCAGTTTCCCCATCGAAGCATGTCCCCCTGAGTAACCATCAGTTTGGAGCATATCCCCAAGCACCTTTCTCTTCACTCTCATTTTTGTTTTCAATAAGCTTCCCAGGTGCTGCATGGGCAGATTGGAAACTGCTGGTGTGGGAACAAAGGGCGTCTGGGAATCTGAGAACCTGAGACCCTGTCCCTGCCCTGCCACTCACCAGCTTTGGGAACATGAGCACAATAAAAAATCCTGGCCCTCACTTTCCCCTTTGCAGTGTAGGAAGAATGATATCTTCGCTGCCTGCTGGTGAGATTGTTCTGTGATTACAGTAGCCAGCTGTAGCAAAAACAAACAAACAAACAAACAAAACAACGACAAAACACAACCAAACCAAGCAAGATGCCTAGTTGTTTCAATTTCAGACAAATAAATAAATAAAAATTTAATACTATGCAATATTTTACCTGGCAGCCAACATGAGATGGAACGTGTAGAAATGACTTTGAAATGGGACCTGGCAGGATGGCTCCTCGGGGCCCTAGCTGGCCCGTTCCTTTTGGATAAAGAGGGTTCCTTGTTTAAAGGGAGCTCAGGGCTCGTCTGTCCTGGGACTTGAGACAGCCCCTCAGGCACTGACAAGTGGCAGAAAGGAGGAGTCCCTGGAGCAGCAGGAGTAAGGAGGCTGCACTGCTGTTTATTGAGCACCTACTGTGTGCCAGGCCATTGGTAAATACCCCAGTCCCCCCGTGTATACCCTCCTGCTTGTTGGTGCTAACCTGACATCCTTGCCCTCCCAGTCCTCAGCCTCTCACTCCTCTGCCTGAACCCCATTCCCAGTTCCTGCCTGGTCTGGCAGCATGTCTGGAAATGCTTATTGGACTTGAGTCCTTGGGTTTCCATAAGTGTCCTCAAGCATAGTCTGACACAGAAGTGTGGGTGAAGGGCGAGTTCCTCCAAAGACCCTGCTCCTCCATTGGGACTGACCCATCTAGCCTCCCCTTTGACTCCTCTGTCTTCCCCAACTCCAGGCTCAGACTTTCATGCAGGTATAAGTGGGTGGCATTGGTGGTGCAATTTGGCGAACCCCAGGACCTCTGCCCTTGTCTCCCCTTCTTTGATGAATGGCATAGAGCTGACTTTCCTGGACTTCTCTGGGCAGAGGCTGAGGGTCTGCCACGGTGCCCCTCCTCTCCTTGGGTTCCCTCCTGGGCTGCCTGGCATGGTGCTCTCCTGCATGCCCTCTGACCCTTCAGCAGCCCTCCCCTGGCATCTCCCCACCCTCAAGGCCCCCCACCAACTGCTGTCTATAGCTGGGGAGTCAGGACTTTATGTAGCCCCATGAGATACAGATGTATTCTGCTCAAAATGGTGGCTCACAGTATAATTTTCTTCTAAATCGGATGCCATTTTAACGTATATTGTACTACAGACCAGCGGTATTTTGGTAGAGACCATGTACAGGATGGGAGCACTCACATTTGAAATGTTCTCTCTTCTGTGAGGTACTTTGCTCAGGTAGCAACACATCACATTCCAGGGACTGTTTGAGAACCTCCTGGAACCTCATGCTGTCCCCATGGCCTCGGTGTCTTGGTCCTGGGGAGATTAGTAACTTGAAAGAGCAAGGCATGACTTTTTGGGTGTATTTTTCCTGGATAAAGTCATTAGAGCTATTATGTCCAACTTGTAAGTATTGATGGTAATAATATCTCAAGTTTGTACAGCATGCTAATTTTTTTCCGATCAATGTTAATAAGATTTAAAACAATATTGAGACGTCGATAGCCTCTTCTCTGCTCCCAATTTAGTTCCCTTTATCTCTCAGTTTGCCACTATGAGTAGTTCGGTTTATAATCTTCTAGACTTTTCCATCCATTCGTAAACATATACATATATGTGTATTGTTCTTTTTTAAATGACTGGTATTGCACTACTCATGTTCTGTAATTCTGCTTTTTTCACTTAGCAATAGACCATGCACATACAATTCTTGTTTACCTTATTAATTGCACTCTCCTGTGCTATTGGGCTGTATCCCAGTTCTTATGGCAATCTCTCCTACTGACATCTAGATTGCGTGCAGTATTCCCACTATCATAAACAGAGCTGCAGCGAGCACCTCCGTTATCTGGGCACCCAACCATGCCCATTAACTTAGAGAAACTCATTCCCATCTGATGTTTGATGTGTGTGGGTCAAGCCCTGTCCCTCCAATTTACAGATGCAAAAACTAAGCACTTTTGAGGCCCGATCCCAAGCCCTCTCCACTTCCTCCACTGCGTCTTCAGGGGTCAGAGTGCTTTACACCAGCACTTCCCATACTTCAATGTGCACGCAGTTCTCTGGGCATCGTGTTAAAGTGCAGATTCAGATCTAGTTGGTCTGGGTAGGGCCTGAGAGTCTGCATTTCTGACAAGCTCCCCAGTGTTGCTCATGCTACTGGTCTGGACCACACTTTGAGCATCAAGACTTTAGTTAAAATCACAAGTGCCCAGGAGGCTTTTTAAGGGGTGAGGGGGAAATCGAGGGGAGACATGTGTGGTGTGTATGCCTTCATCCATCTCCAATCTGGTGGGCACTTTGATCACAAACACTGTAAGCACCAAGGTTAGAAATACCCCTAGCACCACATGGTGCTAGAGCTGGCAGGGCCCCCAAAAGACAAGTGAGTACAGAAGATGAACCCATCGAGGAAGCTGACTTGCCCAGGCCTCTGAGAGCCAGGGCTGAGCCAGATGCCTGGACTCTGGATCCCACCCAGGACTTCCCACCTGGGCAGGCCCAGGGACACTGACTACCACACATGAGTGGTTGCCGAATCCTGCTCCCCATCCCTCGACTGGGTTCTTTCTTCCTATGTCTTGGCTTGAAGATGAGTGAGGCCCTGGACAGCGAAGGTGCCAGGGCATGCCCTTGCTGTGCAGAGAGGCGCTCCACAGGGCCTTAAACCTTCCAGTGGAGCCTGACTGCCAGGCCCTGTCCAAAGCAGGGATGATTTCTCCCTGGGCTGGGCAGCCAGCACTCTTTCATTCCCTGTCTGCCAGCGTGCCTGCAGCACCCTCCCAGCCACAGAACCTCCCTTCCTTCCTTCATCCACTCATCCACTCAACAAATGTCTATTGATCTCCTACCACATGCCAGTAATAGCCCTAGATGCTGTGGGGGGATTTGGAGATAAATGAGTCAGGGTCCTCACCCTCAAGAGGAGATAAGTCAAGATACACATTATTCTAAGCACGTTAACTCTCCTGGTTTCCCATCATGCTCACACCCTTGATTTCGTTTAGCCTTTAAAATCAATTGAGCCCTTGGGAGAGATGGTGGCTGAGCCAAGCCACCTGCCTCCTGAGGCTGCAGCTGTCCTAGGCCTCACCCCCATCATTTCCCTGGAGCTGGTTCTGGGAGGGGAGATGCCGAAGACACTAAGTGGTTGTGGGACCTCAGAGGAAGGAGGGACAGTGGGACAATGCAGGTTGATGTCAAGGCTCATGTGAGGGTCCAACCTGGGGCGAGGCCCACTGTCCAGGTGATTCAGGATCCCAGGAGTATGGAGCTAGCAGGAGAGCGGACTTTTAGAGATCCATTAGTTCCTCCGTGGGTGAGGGAAGGAGCCCGGGGCACAGACTGGGGAAGATGCGAGTAGCTGCCCAAAGCCATACTGTGAGTGGGGCAGAGCTGAGATCCTGGAGGCTACTTCTCCCTGAGGGCCATGCCCTGCCCCGCTCAGAGACTGGGTAGGGGACCGCGAGCAGTGGAATTAGAGGGTCCCTGGGTGCTCTGCCCACCTCTCACTGCTGGCTTCCCACGGTACCTCCTCCTTTCAAATGTAGGGTTGCAACTGCTTTTTCTCAAAGTCATGACCTTGGGTTAATCTTCAATGAGTCAGTTAAGAGGTCAATCCCCCACTAAGCTGGTGGTTACCCCAGTAAAGTTACTGATATTTTTTGAGGGCTACTGAGTGCCTCCTTAAGGTCCAGGCGGGTGTCTGTATGGGCAATTGCGGGGAGCGTGAAGACTCCGGATGGGCTGCCGAGGAGAGGGAACCTGCTGGAACAGTGTGAGTGAGGTGTCGGCCGTGAGCAGTGCCCGCCTGGGAGCTGTGGACGTGGTGAAGGCAGTGGGAGGAGGGCGCTGAGGCAAACCTCACCCGCCTCACTGGTGCCCCCCACAGCCTTTGTGCCCAGGCTTGCATGCGGGGGGTGTCGGGCGGCTGTGATGGGAGCCTGTAGGGGCAGAGTGGTTTTGTTGGTGTTGATGCCCACCTCTCACTCTAAATTTCTTCAGGAGCCCGGAGTTTGCTGAAAGGGGTCCCCATCTGTGGGGCTGATGGGTCTCATCTGTGCCCCTGACGTGGAGTTCTGAGGTGGGGTCCTGTAGGGTCCTGGCCTAACCCAGTCGACTCCTGTTCTCTGAAGAGGAGGCTTAGCAGGTCTTCCAGGTTCCACTCACCGTTTAATGAAAATCAACACTCAGTGGACCCCAAGTTTACCCTGTGTCTTTGTGCCTGGCTTTGGAGATCTGGAGTTGCTGAAGGTCTCTAAAATATTTGCACTTGGAAAACAACCCCTGCTGCCAGCTTCTTCCATCTTCCGCAGCCATTGGTCAACAGCCCCGTGTTGAGCGTCTGCTGCATTCCAGGCACACTGCTAAGGCCTTCACATACCTTCCCTGATTTGATTCTCTCTATTTTGCACATGAGAAGGCCAAGGCCTAACGCACACAAGCTCTCACAGCTGCAAGAGGCCGAGTGGGATTCAGCCCGTCTGCCTGACCCAAAGCCCTCGCTTCTGCACTTTGATTCAATTTGCAGGATTTAGGTTAGAGGCTGAAAGAATGTTCCCTTGTGCATGTGCCTGCGTCAGTGCTGGTCTTGTCTGCTGACAGTTTGATGTGTTTAGCATCCATAACCTTTCAGTTGTCTTGCTGGGGCCAAGGAGGCGGAAGGGAAACGCCAAGCTGGGTCTCCTTCGCTCTTCTGCTGCTCCTGTCTCGCATTTCTTGCTTCACTAAGCCTCAGACTCCTGCGAGGGAGAAAAGAGGACACTACAGTGAGGGATCCCTTCCTGTTGCCCTGTGTTGTTGCTTTTTTGCTTTTTTACACTAGAGAAAACTGAGGCACGGGAGGAGGTGATTTGCCCTAAAGCAACTTCCAGAAGAGTTTTGAGAAGTTCCAGCTCCAGAGAAGTTTCGTCTGGTTAACTGCGTCTCTGGCCTCAGCCATTCAATTCTGGCTTATTTCATTTTTTTAACCCACGTGTGTGTATGTGTGTGTGTGCATGTGTGTGTGTGTAAACGGGTTAATTATGCATATGAGTTAGTGTGGCACCTGGGGAATCCTCCACCATGACTTGAAGTATTGGTGTATTTGGGGCAGGCCATAGTCCTTGGCTTTTTGGGAATGAATGTTTCTGGGGGGCAAGGACCAAGCTCTGAATTGTCTATGGTCTCCCTCTGCAGTGGACTGAATATTTGTGTCTCACCAAATTCCTATGTTGAAACCCTAATCCCAATGTGATGGTATTTGGAGGTGGGGCATTTGGGAAGTAATTAGGTCATGACAGTGGAGCTCTCATGATGGGATTAGTGTCCTCACGAAAGAGGGCAGAGAGCGATATAGCCGTCTTTCCACCATGTGAGGACACAATGAGAAGTAGGCTGCCTGCAACCTGGAAGGGGGCCTCCCCAGAACACGACCAGGCTGGTGTCTGATCTTGAACTTGCAGTCTCCAGAACTGGAATAAATTTCTGTTGTTTATAAGCTATTTAGTGTATGGTAATTTATTATAGCAGCCTGAAAGGCTAAGACACCCTCAGGGCCTGAAAAGGGGTGGATTTTGCTATACCCAATAGATGTGTCTAGAACACATGTGTTCTTAGATTTTCTGAATTCCCATAACGTAAATGCACTCAGAGAACAGGGATGGGGGTGGGGGGTGCTGCTGCAAAGAAAGGAATCCTCTCTTATTGGGAGGTAAACCTTTTCTACAGTGACCTCTGAAGGAGATATTTGAAAAGTTATGTTAAAATGAGAGGCACTTCAACAATAATAGGGCTTCTTATCATTGGGGGGTCATGGGGTATCATGAAGCAGGGGTCCTGGGCTTGGTGCCATGACAATCTTTAACTTGGTGTGAATTGTGTCATTCTGGCCTCAAGTGAGGCCAGAACTTCCCAGATTTTACTATGCACATGAATCACCTGGGGATCTTGATAAAATGCAGGTTCTGGTTCAGTACACCAAATTTTTAACTGGCTCCAGGTGATGTAGATGCTGCTGGTCCATGGACCACACTTTCAGTAGCAAAGCTCCAGAAAGTCTCCCAGAGCCCTTTCAGTGTGAACATCCTGGACTACAGTTTTGAGGTGGGAAAAGAAAAGCCGAGTTCCTCATGGTTAAGGGCTTCCACAAAAAAAGCAGTTGTGGGCCCAAAGTTCACACACACGCACACATTGCACCAGAAGAGACCAGGCAGACAGAAGGAAAAATAGACAGTGGGCCCACGTGGCCAGGGGCAGGCCTGGCGAGGGATGCAGAGAGCAGGAAAAAGACAGGAGGAGAGACTCGAGGGCAGAGACGTGCAGGGAGACAGAGACAGGAGGAGGAAGACAGATGGGAAGAGCATGGGGTGGAGGAAAGTAGGGGGAGCAAAGGAAGAAATGGAGGATCCCAGCTCTGCCTCGGTCGGGTGGAGTGTGTAGACCACAGCCCTGGCTGAGCACCCTGGTCCCCAGGAACTGACGTACCTCCAGCTTCCATCTGGTCTGCCTCAGCCCTGAGGGGTCCCATTATTTTATTTCTCATGCTCACAGTTGAAAAAGATCTCCCTTTCCTCCCTACCCCCATCACTGGACCCCAGCCACCCTCCCAGCCCTGAAGAGGGAGTACAGAATCCCCTGCCCCATTCATCAGAGCAGAGACTGCGTAATGGTGGTGAGCGAGGGGGCTGGAGCTACCGTCTGATTGAACATTAGTCATGCTGCACGTTCTACTCTCTAATGAGAAAATTATTCCAAATTGCCTCAAGGGATGGTTGTGATTAAACTATTTGCCTTGACTTCCTCTGCTAAATTGAACGTGTGTGCTTGTTCCTGTGCGCGCACGTGCGCGCGCGCACACACACACACACACGTGCGTGCACATACAGTCATGTCACCCCCACCAGATCAGCTCACCCAAGGCCTCAGAACACCCTTTTCTGGAGGATTTGGTATAGCCTCTGAATTCCAGAGGGTTTAGCTCCCAACCTGTTCACAGCATGCCTTTTTCTGCTGCAATTCAAAGGCAGCAGGGCCCTGAGCAGGGAGAAGGAAGCCTGGGTGGGGCCATGGCAAACCCTGCCAACCAACCCCCATCGTGCAGCTCCTAAATGCCCACATTCTGAAGGGAGCTCAGCATCTGCAGATGCATCAGAGGTCAGTCTATTAAAGAGAGAAGTATTTTTTCAGGCAAGAATCTGGAGCTCTTTTCAGATCCCTCTTTATTTTCTCTGCTGTGAAACTCCAATTGTATTTGGACCTCCTATGCATAAGCTGGGCCAAGCCATTAATGTGCAGCCCCTGTTTGCTGTCACAGGTTTTTGAAGCATACAAAAGAGACAAAGCATACTATTTCAACAAGTATTCTTAGGAACTGGAAAGTTTTTATGCAGAATTTATAAAATAAAAAAAGAACACAAATATGCATGGATGTTTTAGGACATTAAAATGCTACCTCCCCAGTTGCCTCCTCTTTAAATCCTGGCCATACTTCAAGGTCTAGTGCAAATGGTCCCTTCTCTGGGGTCTCTGACCATCACCTCAGTCACAATTGAGCTCTCCCAGTGCTGGACTGCCGTCTCTTTGTCTCTAGTTGACAGACTTCCACAAACATATATTGAATACCCTGTCAGTCAGCTTTTGGAAGGTTATGCTGTGTTAACAAACAACCCCAACAACTCAGTGATTTGCAATGATAGCCTTCCATGTCACCAGCAGTGACACTGCCTATTCCTTTTGGGAAGTAGCATCCTCCATCTGGGACACGGCCATTCTCAAGGCAGAGGGAAAAAGAGAACAATCATGCAACTGTGTGCAGCTCTACAAACTCTGCTCTGATGTGGTGCACGTCACTTCTGTTCACATCCTATTGGCCAAAGCAGGTCACATGGCCAAGGGGAAGAATAATCCTGTCACCAGGAGGCACTACCATGAGCTGTCACAGGTTTTGCCGATTTGACATGTCCTGGGTATATAAGAATAAATTCACCTTTGGACTCATCATTTGGAGCAGTTTGGTGTCTGTTCTTAACTCTCTACCAAAATCCCTCAGCCACTTGTGATTCTGTCGACCACTTTCCTTCCTCAGCTTGGAGGACACAGATTTCTCCTGGTTCTCTTTTCGCCCCGCTGGCCACCCCATCTCAAGACCTTCAGGTCTATCTCTCCCACCTGTCCTCTAAATTCCTTTAAGTGTTATGGTTCCCTTTCAGTTGGGGAATCTCTTCCCTTGAGTTGGTTTCAACTTCTGCTTCTGTCTCTATGACCATAGACTTGTTTTCTTTGCCTAAACTGGTCCTTCTTTTATGTGGCAGATTAAATATGTCCATTTCTACTTTGCAGTTTCTCCTATCAAGAAGTGGAATCTGCTTCCCCTCTTCCTGAATCTGGGCTGCCCCTTTGATTTGCTTTGGCCAATGGGATGATATAGCAGTGGCATGGTAAGGGTTCTGAAGCCCAGGCCTTAAGAGCAGCCAGCACCATGTAAGGAAGCTGGTCTACCTGTTGGAGGATGAGGCGGAGGTGTCCCAGGTGACAACCAGTGCCAGTTGCCAGGCTCGTGAGTGAGACCAGCTTGCACCTCCCAGCCCAGCTGACCTTCCTACTGAATGCAGCCAAATGAGTGAGTCCAGGTAAAGCCAGCAGAGGAAGCATCAAGTTACCCCCCAATTAATGAGCAATAATAAATCTTTGTTGTTTCAAATCACTAAGTTTTGGAGTGGTTTGTTATGTGCAATAGATAACTAAAGTATCCTAGATCACCCACATCAGTAAATGGTATTGCTACCTAACCAGTGTTCCAACCCCCAAACCTGGGAGTCACCCTTCTCCTCCGTCTGCTTCAACCTCACATCCAGTAGGTCAACAAGACCTGTCAAAGTGCTCTCTAACGGGGAAAAGGGGTATGGTTGTTTCATGAGTATAGAATTTCAGTGCAGCAAGATGGAAAAGTTCTGGAGACAGATTGTACACAATGTGAATAAACTTAACACTACTGGATGGCACACTTAAACATGGTCAGGGTACAAAAATTGTATGTGTATTTTGTCACGATTTTAAAAAATGATCTAAATATCTCCTGATTCTGACCCTTGAACTCAATCCCCGCCCTCCACCCTGCTTTCTTTCTGAAATGCAGCTCCAGCCCTGCTGCTTAGGTTAAAATCCAGGGCCTTCCTCTCTGCCTTCAGGGTAAAATCCAACCCGGAACCAGGAAGTGTAGGGTCGGGTCCCACCACTTCTGCTCTCACGTGATCACCCTCTCCCATGTTCGCGTGCCTTCCAGGCCCTTCCTTGCCTCCATACCTCCACACCTTCACACAAGTGTCTCCGCTAGAATGTCCTCACTGCTTTTTACTCAACACTAGCCACATTCACTGCATCTTCAAGGGTTCCTGGTTTTAAAGTTATTTGTTATCGACATAGTCAAAACTTTAAATTTTTTCTTTACCATTTGACCTAGTAATTTTACTTCCTTTTTTTTTTTTTGTCCTTTTTGAGACCAGCCACACCGTGCTCAGCCAGTGAGCGCTGTGAGCGCACCGGTCATCCCTATATAGGATCCGAACCCGCGGCGGGAGCACTGCTGCGCTCCCAGCGCCGCACTCTCCCGAGTGCGCCACGGGCTCGGCCCACTAGTAATTCTACTTCTAAAACTCTAACCCATGAAAAGAATACAAATGCCAAACAACTAACACCTTGGGGTTGATGGTTGGGAGTGGAAAAGAGGGCAGGGAAGGAGAGGCCATGGTTTGTTGTGACAGTCCCGCCACATCACAGGAGATCAACATGACAATATATTTTGCCACATGTAGCTTCAGCAGGCACCGAGTGTCTACTATGTGATGGTATTGCACTGGACACTTTCCATCAATATGTCTTAATCCTTACCACACCCTTGAGGTGTGGGTTACTATCCCTATTTTACAGATGAGGAAACTGAGGCTCAGAGAGAAAAGGTGATTTTTAAAGATAAACTTTTTATTGGAATATAATATATATAAATGGAACTATACACATCATATGGTGAAAGCTGTGTCCTAGAAGCCTAGAGAAGAGATTGCTTGACAGAATCATATGCTGCCAAGATGACAAGGAGCAACTGACCTAAAAAAAATGAATAAATAAAAAAGAATCATTAGATTTGGTGATTGAAGACCTTAACAAATTCGCACAAAGTGGACACATTGGTCCACATCCAACCCAGTGATGATCACCAGGCCACTGCCAGAAGTGCCCCAGGCTCCCGAGCTGGGGTGGTGGGGGGCCGAGGGCCTCAGCTACACCATCCCAACATCTGCATCCAGCCCAATCACAAACACTGAGTGACCACTGGACGTGCCCAGGGCTCCCCTGCCAGAATGAGGGGGGTGCCCTAAGCCCTGGCCACACTCCCTTCCTCCTCCTCCCACCCTATCCCTTTCCCCCTCCCTCACATCTGCTCCATAGCAACATCTTAGAATGTAAAAATAATAATAGTAAATTAATTAATTAAAAAGAATAAAAAAAGAAAAAACCGCAGTGGACACATCTGTTGATCACCACCCAGGACAAGAAATAGAATATCACCAGTGCCCCAGAAACGTCCCCAGGTGCCCCTCCTAGGTACTACCCCCACTCTCCTTCCCCAAGGTAACCATTATCCTAACTTCTAGCAAATTGGTGAAGCAGTTTGCCTGAAGTTACGCTGTGAGGACAGGGGCTGGCGCTTTTTCTACTACTCTGTCCTATCACATGAGCCCCAGAGGTGAACGATGTTCCTGTGATGGCAGCAACAGGAGACATGGGGCTGACCTCACAGTTCTGCTGTATCCTGGCCCTGACTCTGCTAGGTGCAGGCCCGGAGACCTGCGTGTCTGGGAGAGGTCCCTGCATTTCTCAGCAGTCAGAGACAGGCCTGCTGGGGGACCCTCTCTCTATCTGCCCCAGGCAGGGGCTTGGTCTTTAAGGCACGTGTATGTGCACATATACACACAGACACACAGATATACGGACACACACATACACGCCTGTGATCCATCTACAGCTTAAACACTAGTTGCAACTGTAAACCTTCCTAATAAATCCCTGCTTTCTTCCGGAAAGCTGTTGTGAACTCAGTGGAAGGAAAGCTTTTCAAGTGACCCTCCATTTAAGCCCTGAGTCAAAGTCTTGTGTGTTTTCTTTCCTTTTCTTAACTGGAAGGTTATGTGTTTCTTAGCTACTGGTCAGACTGGATGAGACTGCCAAAAAGCTTTCAGGGAATTTCCTCACCATGTAACAAATTTATGAGTCATATGAAAAACTGGGAAACGCTTCAACCAGCTGCCTCTCATTGACTCGGAGCCTTTTTTACAACACCTTGGTGCTGGGGCCTTGGATGGAGCAGCAGGAGGGTTTATTACAACTCCAAATGGCCTGCCATTGCCTGGGAGGAAGCTGTCCTAATCTGCCGTCTTATCTCCGTTCTCTCGCCCTCCCCAACAGAAAGCCATAAAAGTTCTCTGAAACTGCTCAGCCATAGAAAGCACAGCTGTAGAGGTCCTGATTGTTCTGGAATGGGCTGGCAGATGTACGGCTGGCAGTGGATGGATGAAGGCAGGTTTTGCACCTCATCCTCCATCTCTGCTGAGCTAACCAATGGGCTTCTCAAACTTAACGTGCCTAACACTGAGCTCTGGTCTCCCTGTCCCCTGTCCCATGCTGTCTTCCCCATCTTACAAAATGCTGACTCCATCTGTGACAGATTTTATTTTCCAAAAATGGCCACAATAATATCCCCCATCCCCCATGCTCTTCTGCAGTGTGACCTTGCCACTCCCCTATCAAGAGATAATTTTTCTTCTCCCTCGAAATAGGCCAGGCCCTGTGGCTGCTTTGAATAATCGAGTATGGTAGAAGTGACGCTGTGCCAGTTCTGGGCACAGCCATTAACTAGGCTGGCAGCTTATACTTCCTGCCACTTGGAAGCCATCACCATGTAAGAAGTGTGGCTACCCAGGGACCACCATGCCATGGGAGGAGCCCTGCAGGGTGAGACAGTAGAGAAGGAGAGAGAGGGGAAAGAGAGAGAGAGAGAGAGAGAGGAGAAGAGGTGCTGGGACACCGAATGTGAGTGGAGAAGCACTGGGAAATACATCCTGCATCTTCCACCCGAACCTCCCCAGCTGAGACAATTTACCCAGCCAAGCTTTTTTCTAATTTCTGACCCCCAAATCATGAGCAAAACGAATGGCTGTTTTAAGTCACTAAGTTTTGGGTTAGTTTGTAATTCAGCAATAGGTAACTGGAACACCATTTTCCTAGTTGCCACTCCAAATACTTTCCGGGGTCATCGTTGACTTTTTCTCTCATACTCACATCCTATGTATGCAGATCCTGTTGGATTTATCTTCAGACTCTATCCAGAATCTGACCACTTCTCATTACTTCTTGTGATATTGTGATTTATAACACACACACACACACACACACACACACACACATACTAGGAGAACCTCAGAACTCTGGGGCTGGGTGCCAGAAAGACCAAGGCAGGGTTAGATGGTTGGGACTTCCAAGCCACTGGGAAGGGGAGAGGGGCTGAAGGTTGAGCTGATCAGCAATGGCCAATGATGTGGTCATCATGCCTACATCACGAAGCCCCCACGAAAACCAAAAAGGACTGGGTTTGGAGAGCTTCTGGGTGCCTGAACACGTGAGGTTCCTGGAGGGTTGCGTGCCCGGAGAGGACACGTGGCCTCTGCTCCTCCTCCCACGTGCCTTGCCCTGTGCATGTCTTCCATCTGGCTGTCCATCTGTATGCTTTATTACAAAACCAGGAAGCCTAAGTAAAGCCTTTCCCTGCATTCTGTGAGCCGCCCTAGCTAGTTAATCAAACCCGAGAGGGGATCATGGGAAGCCCTGATTTACAGTCAGTTGGTCAGAAGTGCACGTGGCAATCTACCATGGCTGGCATCTGAAGTGGGGCCAGGCTTGTGGCCCCCAACCTGTGGGATCTGACAGCATCTCCAGGTAGATAGTGTCAAAACTGGATTGAATTAGGGGACACCCAGTTGGTGTTCACAGGAGAATTGCTTGGGGTATGGGGAAACGACCCCCCACATTTGGTGTCAGAAGTGTTGTGCTGAGTGGCGCCTGAGAGAGAGTGGGACAAGCACTTTGTTTTTCCCTGTATTGCTTCCAGTGCTGTCACTCCAGTGCAAGCCACCACCCTCATCTCTCAGCCTCTTAACTGCACCCTTCTGTCTGCTCTCAACACAGCAGCCTAATGGCTCCCACTAAAACCCAAGGTAGACCCTGCCTCTCCTCTGCTCAGGCCCTCCCAAGGCCCCCACTTCTCTCTGACGTCACTTCCAGCTTCCCTAAGCCTTGCTCATGCTATGCCAGGTGCATGGCCTCCTCCTTGCTCCTCTGCGCAGCCCCGCGCCCTGAATTTACAGCTCCCTGTCGCTGGAACAGTCTTCCCCAGAGGGCTGCGTGGCTCGCGCTCTCACCTCTGTCCAGTCCTGACTCACTGGCGCATGATCTCCTAGTGAAACCCTTCCCTTGTCCCCACCCATCCCCGCCACATGCACTCCTGTTCCTCTTCCCTACTTCTCCAGATGCTATTTTCTTCATAGCATTTGTCAACCAACAGCCACATGTTTGAGTTATTTAGTCGTTGTCTATCTTCTCCATTAGAATGTCGGCTCCTTGGGGGCAGGGACTTTGGTCTATTTTGTTCACAGACATATCCCCAGAGCCTAGAACAGTGCCGGGCACACAATAAGAGCTCAAAAAAACATTTGCCCAATGCATGAGCTTAACTTTTCTGAGCCTCAGTTTCTTTCCCCCAAAATGAGGGAAATTAGAGTTGCTTTCAAAGCATTGTGAGAAAAAATAATAACATTTATGTACAGCACATGGCATTGAGCCTGATACAGAACTGTCCCAAGGGCTTGGGCCAGGAGTGGGTATACTTTCCAGTAACCTCTTCAAATAATGCCTACCCTTTTAGGGCAAATAACATATTTAGCATTATCTTTAGGAACTTTTGAGTCATAATGATGATTAATTCAGAGTTTCTGATACATAGAGTTTGGGTCATTTTCCCCTAATGCATGTCCTTCTACTTGCTCCACTTAAACCCAACTACACTCACACAGCCAGGGCTTGTCCTGCAGTTTCTTCCTGGTGGTGCACTGTTGCGGCGTGACAATGTTAGAGCGGTCAGAGACCGTAGAACTTATCTTCTGACAGGACAGCTATGTCATCTTACTAGCAAGAGAAATGAATCCCAGATAAGGAAAGTCACCTGTGCAAAGCCACACAGCCAGGTTGGTGGTAGCCACGTGCCTCTGCACTCTGAGTTGGTCGCTCTTTCGACTCTCCCCTGCTGCCTGGGGATTAAATAACACCAGATAGGGAGAGGAGAGTCAGGCCCAGGCAGAAATTTCATCCCTTCCTCGTCCTTTCTTGTTTTGTCTCATTTGTGTTTGTTCACATGTTCTAGAAGTTATGGAATGATTTCTATGTGTCACACACAGTGAAGACACTGGCTTGGTCACAGGTAGGAGGAGACATTACCAAGACTCAAGTATATTAAGCTTTTTCCTCCTTCTGGGCTCACAGTAGACTCACGTCCCACTTGGGAGGATTTAGGAGGGAGAAATAGGTTTGCATGTGTTAAGGAGGTTTTGGGGTTTTGGAGTATAATGCACAGCTCATATGTATTGCAGAAGGAATAAAGATTCTACTGGAATGCAACGTAAGTGGGATGATAGAACCATGAGAGAACACAGAAGAGGAAGTGATGAACTCTGCCTAGCCCATGGGGATAGCCACAGATGGCAATGGCAGGTCAAATGTGTTTCTCACTGTAGGACAGTGCTGGGTCCAGACCCCAGCCCTAGCTCAGTCACCAATCTGCTGTGTGACCCTCACCAAGTCACTTTCCCTCTCTGTGCCTCATGTGTGAAATGAGGGGGTTAGATAGGATCCTCTTTGAGGTTCTTTCCAGCTTTAAAATTGCACATTTCAGAATAGATAGAGTGTGTTCATCTCCTGAGATCATGGTCTGTGTTTCCTTCCCCGCAGCCTGGCCCTGGACCTTGTCCTGTGCGTCAGCCAAGTCCACACTGCCTTGAGCTGTGAGGACTGATTGAGCAGGAAGCACAGAGAAAGAAAGAGCTGATCTTCAAGCTTTTGACTTCCAGACAGTAGTTGTGAAAGCCAAAACTTGAGATTGCTGGCGGAGTTTTGTGGAGGTAAGGAAAGGCTCTTGAAAATCATCAAGGGAAGGTCCAGAATGGGGTTTCTGCCATGACCACAGCCTGGGAGCAACCCCTTCCTTCCCCTCCTCCTCTCCTTCCCCACAGCTGCCACCTGGGAGGCAATGGACAAAGATGATGGACAGGACCCGCTACTGGACGAGTTTGAGCAGATAAGCCGGCCTCTGAGGGCCCCAGATTCCTCCTGGGCAAAATGGGGTGATGGAGCTTTCCTCCCTGTTGGCACAGGCATCCTATGGGAGAATGGGTGTGGAAGGGACCTGCTCTTCTTTAGTGTGGCCTCCTGCTGCCACCCTCTCCAGCTGTCCCTGCCGCATCAACCGTCCTGCTCAGCCTCCCACCTGAGCATGGTGCAGTTTGATTCCTGTAGATCACAACTTCTACCAGGCCTCCAACCCAACGCCCCAATTCAGCTCCACCTACCAACCCCCGCCATCTCTCACCCCAGTAAGTGGTCGCTGTTGCCTGGCTTTAAAAGGAGCACCTCCTTGGATGCTGCTTTCAAACCCTCTCTTGCCTCACCCTACTCCTGGCTTGCCACACAGCCCATGTGTGGCCAATTTCGGTAAAACTAAGTCTCTGATACAGCGGTTCTCAAACGTCAGTGAGCCTCAGAACCACCTGGAGTGCTGGTGAAACGGGGGCTTGTGAAAACACAAATTGCCAGTTGGAGCCCCAGAGTCACTGGTTCAGTAGGTCTGGGGCCCAAGAACTTGCATTTCTAGCAAGTTCTTAGGTGATGCTGATGCTCCTGGTCCCAGGACCACCCTATGAGAACCACTACTATAGAGAATTGCAGAGTGCACAGAGTTCTCTTGAGGGTGGCTCAGGGAAATTCAGGGACCAGCAACTCCCCTCCCCAAAGGCCAGGCTGATGTTGTATTTATTCTTTTTCTTCTCTGGGCTTTGTCACTCTGGCTGCTTGTGGTATTCTTTCTACCCAGCTCCTGAGCCCAGGGACTTTTGCTTAATTTATGGCACTTGGCGGACACAGAGTCTGAGGAGGACAGAACACTTCTAACACACTGTGCTGTGACTGCTGTGTTTAGGCAATTTTTTATTGCTCATCTGGGAGAACATACAAGTGGAGGGCCTGCTCCCTTACTTGCTGTAAAACTTGGTAATGGAGGGAAACAGGGGAGCTGGAGAGTTTCTCAGGGAGCCGTGTCCTTGCCCACCCCGGAGCAAGCAGAAGAGGGTCTCTCTGAAAAGTGCTGGAGCTGGCGCTCAATGGCAACTGCTCGGGATCTGTGTGTCCTGTGAGCTGTTCAATGTCACCGTGTAAAGTGTCCTCGGCTCTGGTTACTCCCTCTCCTCCCACTCTGTGCCCATTTGTGTGGCCCATGAGGAGAATGCCCATCTAGGCTGTATCTATTCAGGTCAACTCACAGGGGGGTGATCAGGACACCCACCTCAGAAGAAGAAGACATGCCAAGGTCCCCTTCTCTGGATCATTGCATAACCGCCTCTCTGGGTGCTAAATGACGACAGCTGCCCTTCACTGATCACCTGCTGATTATGTCATCTCATTCTATCCCCGACAAGGACCCAGGAGGCCCTAAAGGTCAGTGCCTGGCTCATAGCGTGTGCTTGATCAGTACTTGTTTATTAGGGAATGTGGGCTTTGAACCTGGCTCTTTCTCTGCCCAGGACCCAGCTCCGTCTGCCTCATGAAGCGGGGCATGGCCCTCTGCCACATCCACCCTGCACCAACACTAAAAGCCAGGGCTCTGCGCCTTTCAGGTTTGGCCAAGAGTGAGCAGGAAACCAAGCAGATGAATGAAGAGGCCATTAGCTATTTGTCCTTCTGAAGAGTCTGCCTCGCGCTCTACAAATAACAGCAGAGCCCGCCAAAATTCCTCTTGATGGGTGTTGGGGCCACACTCGGTTGGAACTGACATTTTTTCTTTCATAAAACTGGCACAGACAGCTTGGGGTAGTGAGGAAACCAAGCCCCAAGAAGTTGCCAGGCTCTCTGCGGCCAGGAGAAGCAGATGGGGACTGTCTCCCCTACCGTCCCTTTGGGCTTCCCCAAATCCCAGCCCTGCGAGTCACACTGCTAACTGCCCTCTTTTACATTCTAGATGTAAGCACAGGGCAGGGAAAAACCTTTTCTATTTCCTCCTTACTACAGTGAAGAGAGCTTGGGCTTTCCTAAATGAACTTTACGAAGAAACCAAGGCTAAAGTCACTCCCTTCGCAGGGTAATAATAAAAGCCGTCAGCACTTCTAGCACTCTGGGTGGGAAATTCTTGGGCTTTTCACCTATATGAGCTCATTTAACCCTCATAAAAGCTTAGGATAAAGGTGCATTATTTATCTCCATTTTGTAGATGAGAAAACTGAGGCTCAGAAAGATTAAGTTGACATGGCCAAGGTCACACAGGTAGTAAGTGGGGGGCTGGCATTTGAACCCAGGCAGCCTAGCTCCTGAAAGTGGGCTCTATCAAGTTTGGCCCACCTACTTTTCTAGCCTCTTCTCTTGCTCCGCCCCCAAGTTCTCTAGAATCTAAATCCAGGATTTATCTCCCTTTTCTGAAGACCCCATGTTTTTCTAGGCTTCTTGACATTGGCACATTTTGGCCTCTCTGCAGGGATGTTCTGTTCACTTGGAAACCTTCCTGCCAAGTTTCCACTCACTTGTTTGGGACCAGTAGAAGTGTGTCCTTTGGGAGCAACCTTTTCAACCTTAGTTGTGTCGGCTGTCTTCTGCGCTTCTGGAGGCTCTCTATCCAGCTGTCTCCCTGGATGGCCTCTGAGGCCTGGGGGCAGGGGCTCGAGGCTGGCTCAGCAGCCTGACGCCCAGCCCTGCAATCCTGCGCCAGCGTTTGTGTTTGGCTCTTCTCTTCAGCAGCCATGTGCCTCTGTGGCAGAGATGGCTAGTTGTCCCCTAATATTTATTCCTGCCTCCTTCTATTGCTAGAGAACTTTTGGCTGGGCTTGTGATGTCCAGAATAGAAATTCTACTTCCTAGCCTTCCTTGCAGCAGGTGCATCCACGTGACTGAGTTCCGGCCCATGAAACATGGGGAGAAGGGATGTGTGCAATTTCTGGGTCACGTCCTTAATGGGAAGGAGGGCATGATCCTTCCTGCCCCTGCTGGCTGGATTGGGGACATGGTGGAGTGCTTTCTTGACCATGTGAGTAGTGGCTACACTCTATAGATGGCAGAACAAGAGGGGAGGAGGCTGGGCCTGATGAACAAGCTCAGAATACTGTTTCAGAGAAAAACGTCTACCATGTTTAGGCCACTATTAAGTGAGGTCTCTGTCGATCATTCCCAAGTCTACATCCTAAACAGATGACCACTCTCCCATGAGGAGCGTCGTCTTGCCCTGGGAGCTGGTATTCCATCTCTCTCAGCAGTTGGAGGTCAGACGTAGGCCATCTCCTTTCCACTGTGCAGATTCTCCACCAGTTCATGCCTAAGGGGCACATGCAGATCATGCCTAGAGCCAGAGCAGCGAATCCCAAACCTGGTCACTCATGAACACACAGCAACCTGGTCTCAGTCCAATGCCCAAGACAAGTTCAGAATCTCTGGGCATAGAACCCAGACACTGGTGCTTTTAATAAGTTCCTCAGGTGACATGGCCCCATCAGGTTTGGAAACCAGTTTGTTAAATCCATTTATGCTTCAGGACCTCCCAGACTGGCCATAAAAGAGTAAATATCTGTTTTACTTGACAAATATTCATTGAGCAAGCACCTGTTATGTGCTGGGTGCTGCTGGGGACGAGGCAGAGTCCCTGCCTTCATGGAGCTCACTTCCTAGCAGGGGAGACAGGACAGTGCACAGCTAAACGTACCCATGCATAATTTCTGGTAGCAGTAAGTGCTGTGAGACAAAAGGAAGCGGGGTGATGTGGTGACGTGATAGAGGGTGGGAGGCTGACTGAGATTGCTGAGAGGGAAGGTTTCCCCAGAGAGTGACGCCTGAGCAGGCCTCAGTGATGTGAAGGGACGAGCAATGTGGATTGTGTTCGTTACAGGCTGAGCTGACACACCAGCTAGACCCTCAAAATGAAAGGGCTTAAAAAACAAGACCCTTACTGATTTCCCACATAATCCTTCAGAGTGGGTGTTGGGCTGGTGGGCCGGCTGTCCTCTACACAGACATTCAGGGACCCAGGCTGATGGCCACTCTCTCAAGTTTCAACTTCCAAATTCATCTTGGCATCACCGTCCCGTTGGCTGGAAGGGAAAAGAGATTGCAGGAGCCTCTTGGGAGTTTTCTGTGGCCCCATCTAAGTGTAGCAGATATCACTTATGTTCCCCTGGAGTGAATTTGGTCACACGGTCACCCCACCTGCGAGGGAGCCTGGGAAATGTAGTCTGGAAGTGGACCCGGGATTTTGGTGAATATCTTGTGGTCTCTGCCAGAGGCAGGGGAAGAGCAGGAGCAAAGGCTCATGTGGGGTGTGAGTTTGTGTGTTCAGGGAACAGAGAGGAAGCCAGTGCGGCCGGAGCGGAGTGAGGCTGGGCTAGAAGGAAGGGACTTCAGCCAAGATCATTTCCTTGTGTTGAATTTAGCCTCTCATCTATATAGAGAGGGGATTAGTTCTACTGATCTTTCAGGTCCCTGCAAGTTCTAATCTAACCTGCTGTGATAGTCCCCTCCCACTACCCAAATGTTGAAGAGTCCCTGGCTGAGTCTCACAGCGTCCATGTGAGTAGCTCTAAGTATGTGTGAGGGAATACAGTCTCTAGGAGGGTATCACACCCTTGTGTATGTGGGCACCTTTTAAACCGCAGTAGTAATGTTCTCTTAATGTGAAGGGCTGATGGAGACCACCATCTCTGGACTGAGCTTGTCTTGTGATGACTAAGAATCATCTGAATGGATGGTTAACTATTTCAAGCAGGAAATTCAAAGGCTGGTTTCTCTCTCATCATGGTGTATAATTGTTGGTGTAATTTAGGCTATAAAGGTCTTTCCAGGACTTGACTGAAAGGAACTGCAGTGATAAGTGTGGGATGGGGTGGGGTAGGTGGGTGGGAGGCAGAGAGGGCATGCGTGAATGAGAATGAGACTTCAGTAAATCCCCCGGAGGCCCCTTAGTGGCCAATAGGTTCATGGACTTAGATGAATAAAATCTGTGGGAGGCTTGCAGGAACCCTCCAATCATCAACAAATTGGAAAAATTCAAACCTACTGCCTGATTCATGTGGGTGTGGGGATAGAAATGGGGGTGAGGAATGTGTCAGTGGAAAGGACCCTCCCAAGCTGGGAAACACCTATCACCAGACTCTCCAACCTGACTCCAACTTGGTCCCCACTGACAGTGTGAAGTCCAGCTCAGAGATGGGTCCTGAACCATTCCTACCTTTTCTCAGGATCCCAAGTCAAAATCTTAAAGTTTGACAATGACAACCAGATAAGTCCTCTGAAATAGCAGTTTCATCCCCATTCTTTCTTCTGTAAACTCACGTCATGTCTTCAGCAGGTACACACAGTAGGCAATTTCCCCTCTGCTGTCACTAGTTGTTTTTTTTTTTTTTTTTTTTTGCCTTGTTGGCTGTTGCCAAGATAAGCATCTTACTCTCACACAACCCAACCATTCAGGGCTCATCACTTTTATCATGGAAGAGAATCTTTCCCAGAAACCCCCAAAAGACCTTTCCTTTGGTCTCACTGGTCAGAAGAAGTGGGTCAAATGCCTCCCTAAAACCAATCACTGTCAAACAGCGATTGGTGGCCACACCCAGCTTAGACTAATCCTGCTTCATTCCCTGGGGTTGATGGCCAGGCAGCCCTTCCCTGAGCCCATGTCTGCTTACCAGGTGTGTCTGCAGCAATGTGGTGGGTGGATGTGTGCAAGGTGGGGATACAGGACGAGGGAGGGCCACTGGCCGATGGTGACACTGTGATGGCACCCCACATGGCCATCTCATTCATCCTTGGGCTCTTGAGTGGCCTGTCCATGGTTGCCAATGACAGGTTATGTAGAGGTTTTTAAAGCACTTGTGTGTGTGTGTGTGTGTGTGTGTGTGTGTGTGTGTGTGTGTGTGTGTGCATGCATGTGTGTAGTAGGCACAGATAGAGAGGTATGACAGAAAGAGAGTTATGACCCAAGGCCTTATAATGTTCCTTCCTTAATTAGACTTGCGGAAATGCACCATTTTTGCTTTAAAAGAAGTGTAATGAAGATGGATTATCCTTCAGGGTCTGATTGGAAAGAGCCAGGAACTAAGATTAATTAGTAGCAGCATGTGGTTTATTTTCAAGGTCGTTTTTACTTGGCTTCCAGGAATTCTGGTGTATTATCTTCAAACTCTCACTGAACTTTTCCTGTGCAGTGGGGTGGAGGATTTTGTGTTCTTGTTTGATGGGGAGAGACAGTTGCCCTCCTGTAATACTCTCTGGGCGGCCAGCCCCTGTCACTTGCCATGCTGGGGTGTCTGTGGATGGCCACCCTAAGCTAAACCAAGTCTTCCCACTCCTACCCAATATGGCTTCAATAGCAATCACTTTCCAGCTGACATTTATCAGGAGATGTGTGGGCGCTGGCTTTGAAGGTGGTTTTTTAATCCTGAAATCTATTTAAAGTCTCCTAAAATTCCTCAGCATCCTTTCTTTTTATTAGTGCTAAAACTTCCAAGGATTTTCTGGAACAGAAGGAGGGTTTTAAAACAGCCTAATTATTGCAGTTTCTGTGTTCTTTGGAGGATTGAAGCAACATTACAGATAATTTCTTGGTTGGCATTCAGAAAGGTCCCACCTGGTCTTTCAGCCTTTTTTTTTTCTTCCATGACAAGTTTGCCTCCTTTCTACCCAAGGCCACCTCTTCTCCTTTCTACGTAAGGACTAACTGTCACCACCGTGGTAAATCCATCAGCAGGTTCCCACTGCACTTAGGATAAAAGCTAAACTCCTCGCTGTGGTCCCCAGGACCCTGCCTGCTCTGGTCCTCAACTTTCCCCCTTTCTCTCTAGGCTCCAGGCTCCATGGCTTTCTTTGTGTTCCTCAAATAAGTGAATCTTTTTCCTGCTTCCAAGCCCTACATACTGTTCGTGTGCTTGGAACATGCTCCCCACTTGGTCATTGGCTAATTCCTTTTCACCTTCCAAGTCCTGGTTTAAATGAAACCTCCTTGACTCCTCCAAACATGTCCCTTCCTTAGGTGTTCTGTCTGGGTGCTCTCTGGCACTTCATGAGATTTTCCATTATTTCACCTATTGATGCATAGACTTGTTTGGCCTGTCCCCACTGCTAGACTGAGGGCAGGATCTTGCCAGCATGTTCATCCTTGTATCCCCAGGGCCGAGCTGGCTGAGCAATGAGTGAAATCCTGCCTACCTGGGTGGCTTTTCTGGGGCCACCCACCTGGGGTCATTCCTCATGCGTGAATCTCTCCTGCCCTGACTTGTCTCCAATGTCTCTGGAGGCAGCGGCCAGGTTTGATGTGTCTTTATACTTCTCAAAGGCTCCTACTTCTGCTGACCCCTCAATAAATAGTTATTGATTGACTAATTAAAAGAACACTGTTTCCCAGGAAGAACCTTCAGCTTCTGCTCATTTGACCACTAGGAAATGAAGTAGAAAGTAATAGTCATTAGGCACGTGTATCAGTTAGGATGCATTTGGTGGCAAGATTAGAAGTCCTAATTGTTGGTGGTTTACATAATAAAGATATTTCATAATCTCACGTAATAACAGTGAGCCCTTATGCAGTACTTACTACCTGCCAGCCTTTGCTCTATATGCTTTCTATATATTCATGCACTTAGACCTAACATCATCCATATGGGGGAGGTGCTATTACGGTCTTCATACTGCAGAGGAGGAAACCGACCCTCAGAAGATTAAGCACCTTGCCCAAGTTCAACTGAGTGGTAGGTAGCGCCTGCACTTGGCTGGTTCCAAGGTGGTCTAACTCCAGGGTCTCCATTCTCCTGCTGCTTTGTCCTGGCAGGTCTTGAGGTAGGTGTTCTGGGTTTGACAGGAGCTCAGTGACGTCAGCGTGTGGAGTCAGCACGTCCGTGGTCCCCTGGGCCTTCCTCTCATGGCTGCCACAGCTCCAGGCCTCCCGCCACTACAGGACAGCTTCTAGAGCAGGAAGCTGGGGTGCAGGTGGGGGCACGAGCACTCTTCCTCATGCTGCCCTCACCTTTTATCAGGAAGGAAAATCTTTTCCGTTACATCTCATGGGCCAGAGTGGAGTCTAGTGGCACCCCCACATCTGGCAAAAGGAAATGGGGTGGCCGTGAATGAATGATTTCGGTTAAAACAGTTTTCATCCCTGAGGACTGAGCATGTTGCCACCTGAATAAAATTGTGTTCTGTCATCTACAAGAAAGGGGATGGATGGTGGGCAGAACCCACCAGACCTCACCCAGCACATGTGCTTTATCCAAAAGGGACTCAGGGAGAGGACTGGACTCATAGGCTCAGGAACCCATCCAGACCCTTGGGTGGTATTCAAGGACTCCAACTTTCTTTGACTCTTAGTCCCCAAGCAAGTCCAGTGTTACCCCAGAGAGGTATACATGTGCTTGTAAGTGGGTGGACATGCAGGGTAGGTCAGGTCCCAGAGAGGGGACTATGATTGGAGGTAGGGAAAGGGACCCAGCATATTCCTCCTCCCTCCCTAGGGTCCTGGCCCTTTGGATGTGCAGTTTATCCTGCATGTTCAGGCTCCACTGACAGGTAGTGTACATGTATGGGGTGGGAGGGACGTGGGAGGATCAGTAACTTCCTGCCCAGTGCAGTCCCTTAACACCTGTGTGGGTGACCTGAGAATGCATGTTGAGCACTCGCCATGTGCTACGTTTGGGAGTAGGTGCTTATACCTATATCTCAGTTAATCCTCACAACCACCCAGGTTATCACTACAGTTATTAGCACCCGCGTTTTCCAATCACTTCTTAGCTGTGTGACTTTGGGCAACTAACCGTTCTGAGCCTCATTTTCCTTCTCTGTAAAACCCGGGTAGAAATAACTTACCTTCCTCATATAGAGCACTTAGAACAATGCCTGACACATAGTGATAGCAAGTAACACTAGTATTATTACTGCCGTTATTTTTCAGATGTGGAAACTGAGGCTTGGTAAGTGAGCCCAGTGTCTCACTGACATTCTAAGATGGGCTGAGTCAGGGTCTCCTGGTGGCAATGATGATGATGAGAGACGAAGAGTAGGAGAAAAGGAAGGAGAAAGAGGAGAAAATGAAGACACAGATAATGTCAGAGATGACAGTATGTTCATGATGAGGGTGCTGATGATGATTACGAAGGAGGAAGAGGAGGAGAAGGGGCACGAGAAAGAGGAGATGGTGTCAGTGATTATGATGTGGACGATGATGTGGGTCATGATAAAAACGGTAATTTGATGATAATGATAATGATGATGGTGACAAAGACAAAGACTTAATGAAAGCCAACGATTACTGAGCATTCGCCATGTGCCAGGCACTGTGCCCAGCATCTCACACCTGTCAACGCAGGAAACTGCAGTGCGGAGGGGACGCGAGCCTCAGTAGCATCGCACGAGTGGTAAGTGTGGGGCCGGGACCCATGCCCAGCCCTGCCCACACTCTTGACTCCATGTGGCCATCACCATTTTGGGGAGATAATCTGGACTGGGAGCTCAAGAGAGTTGTCTCAACCTTTTCCATATATCAGAATCACCTAAGGAGCTTTTAAAAAATACTGAGGCCTGACACCAACCCTAGAGACTCAGAATCACTTGGTCTGGGGTGGAGCTTGGGTATTAAGATGTTTTATTCAGGTGATTTTGAAAACAACACTGTCCAGATGATCACTAAGCTTTCCCAGCACTGACATTTCAGGCATCTCTGATCACCCTCTGTCCTCCCTACTGAGAAGGCTGCAGGGAAGGAAGCCTGGCAGAACACCTCTGCAGGACACGAGAGAGCTGGGAAGGTTGGATTCAGGCGAGCCCTGGGGCAGTGGGGCCAAGAAAGCCTCTCAAGAACATGCAAATTGTGCCCTGGTGATGTCATGGTTTTCCTCAACTTTCTGGCCATCTCTGCTGACTGTGGAGCATCTTAGAGATAAAAATAATATTCCTCATTGCTCCTCCCTTTAAAGCAAAGGCAGTGTGTTGTGCTGGAAGTGAATTTAGAAAGAATAGCATCATTCTATTGTGAAACAGACACAAGCTCAGAGCTCATGTCATCCAAGGTTCTTATTAGAGAGGAAACTGAGGCTGGAGAGGGGCGGTGGCACACCCAGGCCTGTGATCAGCTTACTGATCACCCATCAGAAGGGCCTCCTTGCTGCTGCTGTGAATGACAACACTCCAGGCTTTTTGCTGTGGAGGCTTTATAAAAAACCAAATCAATATACTCAATACAATTTTGTTCATCTCTTTGAAAGATGTGGTGCAGCAGTTAAGTCCACTGTCAATATTTTTATGAACTCTGTGGAAAATATGATGTTAAAGGCTTTTGCTAACCACTTCATTAAGCTTGGCTTTTTTCTGGGCCACCACAAAAGGTAAATAAACCCTAGTGAGTAATACGCCCAGGCTGAGATCCTGTAAGCTGTCCAGAGTCAGTGCCTGAAAACACTCATCCCCTGCCCCAAGCCCCAGGGGTGTCTGAGAAAGGCGATCCCAGCCCTGTGCTGTGCACCAAGACCTTCACACGAAGACATATTAACCCCCAAATTAGATACTAACTAAATAAGCCAGAATTTCCATAGACAGAGAAGAACCGCCTGGCGTCAGTGATACTGTAAAGTGAGCGCTCCGCAGCGGGCCTCCTAAAGGAGCAGGATTCCCGGTAACCAGCACACAGAGATGAACGGGGCTTCTGGGCCTAACAATGACCCCAGGCCTTATTCTTTCATTCCTTCCACAAGTTTTATGCTAGGTTTTGGGGATTCAATAGTGATTAAGATAAAGTTCCAGCCCTCAAGGAGCTCATTGTCTTTTAGGGAGAAATTACAGAGCAAGGGAGCAGACTTGTAATCCAGGGGAGCCACGGGAACTTGTAGGGAGAGTGACTGCCCCATATCGGGCAGCAGGCTCAGGAATATTTTCTTGGGAGGAATGGCCAGTGAATAACACTAGTATTGTTCACTAGTGTTATTCAGCATTGAAAGAAAGATCTCCTTTTTAAAATAGGAGGAACTTGAGTATTTTGGGGAAAAACCACAGGAAAGAGAAAGGACAGAGGCCAGTTATTGGCCTGAGGTTCCTAAGAAGGTGGGAGAGGATGGAGCCAGGTGTGTGGGGGTTGGGGGGTTGTAGGGGAGATGAGCCTCAGGAGGGAGAAGAACCTGCCTGAAAAACAGGTGAGAAACAGCCCAGGGTGGACACAGGTGGACAAGGAACCAGAACGGGGAAATGGGAAGATGTGGCAGCTTTGGTGGCTGAGGGGATGTGAGTGTCATCTGAGTGTGTGGGGTGCTAGAGAGTCAAAGGGCTTCACGGGAGGGGAAAGCTTAACAACGGGCTGGGGAGAACTGGCAGGGGGCTGATTGTGTCATGGAGGATTTGTAGTGGGTGGTGATGGGGGCCCTGCTGTCGTCTGGGACCATGAAGGAAGAGTAGCAGAGAAATGAATTTCTCTATGGATGTCCCCAGAAGTGCTGAGCACATGAGTGTAGGAGCAAAGAAGGCTGGGTCAATCTGGGATTGGTTTTCCCAGGTAGATATAAAGGAAGGAAAATGGAGCAGAGGGATTGAGTGTGTGTAAGACACAGCTGAAGTGGTGGATCATAGGGTGCAATGAAGGGACTGAAGACAGAAGGGGCTGATAGATTGGGGGAAATGAAGTAGCCAAGGGTCTGGAGGTCTCAGTAAGGTTAAAAACAGGTGCTGTGAGACTGGTGGAGGAAGTTCTAGAAGGACAGGTAATCTCTGATAGAGAATGAACTATTAGAAATTTGGTTCCAGGTAATGGGGAGTTAGGTTATTTGGACTAACTTGCCTGAGAAAACAACCAAGAACGGTGCATAGAATATAAAAGCATGTCTTTAAAAGTAACAAGAGCTGACAAGATTATGAGGAATTACCAGGTCAACACTGAAGGGGGAAAAAAAAGCCAGAGAGATAAGGGAGTACAGAATCTACCTCTGCCCTGACAGATTTTGACATCCTAGCAAATCTGAACTTTTGTTTTGTCTATCAAGTTGAAGGTCAAAGATCAGCACAAAGTGTAGAGTTAATAGGAGGCCTTTGCTACTATAATATGGGATTCCCAAAACTATTTCCTTAAAGCACGGTGTGAACTGAATTAAAACAATTCTTATGTGGTCTTGCAGCTCAGATTTGTACCACCTGGGTGGTCCAGGGAAACTCAAGCCTTGGCTTTGGATTAGGGCAGACTCTAAACTAAGGTTTCCAGACACATATCCTCTATAAATAATTTTTCAAGTATAATGGCCAGCACACAGTCAAAGATAACTAAATACACATGAAAATAAGACACCACAAGGAACTCACAGATGGAACAGACCCACAGATTTCAGATATTGGTATTCTCAGACAGACTATGAAAAAGCTATGCTTACTATGTTTAAAGAAATAAAGATCAGCTTAAAAATATCTGCAGAGAACAGGAAACTATAAAAAATCAGATTTAAAAATCAAATAGAATTCTTAGAATTGAAAAATACAACAATCCAAGTAGAGAACACTGCTTGGTTTTTGAGGTTTCTGAAATAGAGCAGTTACAGGTGTTGATGCTGCTCGGAGTGCGGCCAGCAGGAGTTTGTGGCTAAGGTGGAGTAGAGGAGCCATTTGGTGAAGTGGTGAAGGAGCCGAGAGGCTAGGAGGTTGGGCGGGTTTTCCATGTGGCCTGTTAAAGCATCCAAAATAATGGCAGGACTTGGGGGTGGGGAGACAGGCACTAGAGATATCACTGGGTGAGGGGTAGTTTAGCAGATGGCAGAGATAAAGAGAGTTGGACAGTGGTCTTGCCAGATGAGGCTGAAACATAATGGAGTGAGGAATTCTAACAGGAGCGAAGTGGTCTGGAGATGGCATTGAGGAGTGAGAGGAATGGATCTTATCGCTCTGTCAATAACAGTGAAGGGTCTGGGATTTTACCCAACTTACAAGCTAATTACCAAGCCTGCCACAGCTTTATGCATTCTGGCAGAAGACTTGAAACTCCAGGGTCAGATACAAAAGACAGTTTGTTACTCACAGCAATCACAGTGGCTAGGTTTGCATTTGCATTGATTCTTTGAGTCCCAATTCCAACAGGGTGATGCAAAGAAGGTCAGGTGATACCTGCACTCGGAGCAGGTTATGTTTCAGGAGAAGAACCCTGAATCTTTCATAACGGGCAATAAGTCAGCCTGTCCTTTTCTCTGGAGGGAAACATTACCTTATTATACTGATCAGTAAGCATATCTGCCCTTTGTTCCTGAGGGAGACACTGTCTCTATCATCCAAGACTGGTCACTATTCACTTGAAAAGAAAGTCCGGAATGAAGGTAGTCAATACATCTGCTGGCAAGACGTTCTGAAATGTGGAGGACCCATGGAGAATTGACTTTCAAGCCCAAGTCTGCTGCATGTGAGGATGAATGGTTTTTACTTGTCAGGGTTCAAAGGAAGTGGTGTTCTCAGAGGGCGGCAAGATTTTAGGTTAGGGCCAGGAGGTGAAGTATGTGCAAGGGGACTTCAAAAATTTCATGGAAAGATTCGGATTATCTTTCAATTCTATTTTCCCACAAACTTTTTGAAGTACTCTTGTATTCTGTGAGGAAGTTAAGAATTTAGGGAATTTGTTTCTACCCACTAAAAACAGAAGTGTTTATTGGATCATTAAAAATAAAATTTTGTACCAAAATTATGTTTGGGACAGCTTAATACAATTCATTATACTGTAGTACATTCCAGAAAAGGTGGAGTGGGGACGGGCTGGGCACCTGACTGGTGGTCCAGCTCTCTCTGCATCGGTGGCTTTCCCTTCCTCACCATCATCTGCAAAATGAAAAGAATGCAGATATTTAGCAGTGTTGAGACCTCTTTTTAGCTCTAACAATCCATGATTTCCATGATTACAACATTGGTAATCTAAATACAATACCTAAAGATATTTTCTATTTGCCAGAAAACCCTACTTTCAAGGGCAGAGTTTACTGAAAGGACAATGAAGAAGAAGGTAGTGACGGAGGTGATGATAACAAGGCCTATGGATATAGAAGACAGAAATATCTAGAGCTGCCCCTCGTTGGTTGCCAGAAGTATTCATGAGTATTATTGTCTAGACAGCAAACTTCTTTTAACTTTCAGGAGAGGCTGACTGACCAACCCTGATTTCCTAATGCACGAGTAGACAGAATCTCAGAGAGGCAGCACGCATCGAGAATGAACGTGGGCTTTGGAGGTCAACAGACCTGGACACACATCCAGACTCTGCCACTTACTGCTGGTGGAACTGGAGTGTGTTACTATTTTGTGGCCCGCCCCACCCCCCTCTCTTGTGGGAGCTGCAATCTCACTCTCTGGAGACTGCTCATACCCTGTGGGAAGTGACACCTTCTCACATGATCTGTCTCCTTAGCCACAGTCGATTGGCTAAGGGGCAGGTATCTGACCCCAGCTGAGCCCATCAGAGCCTTTCACTGGGATTTCTGAAACTGGAACTGAGGAATAGTCAGCCCTCTGTTGGCAAAGCTGAGGATGATAGGCGTGTGGGGTGTAGGCAGATGCCTTCCTGCCATGTGCAGGAGCTGGTCCGCAGTGACAGCAGAGACCAGATGTGGAGAGAGGCCTGGAGGTGTCTGAGGCCTGCTTCTGGTTGTTCTGTGGCTTGGCTGCCCCTTGCCTTTCCCAGGTGTGGTTTGGTTCTTAAACTCTTCGTTATATTTTCTGAATCATCAGGTGTCCTTTTGTGTAAGGTTGTCCAAGTTGGCTTCGATCATTTGCAACCGAAAGAGGTCTGACTCACTTAGAAATCCTGAGCAAGTCACCCTCCTACTTCCTCAGTTTCCTGATTTATAAAATGGTAAAAATTGGGATTATAAATATATAGTTTAGCTGTAGGGGTAGCTGAGCAGATTAAGTGACATAACATATGAGAAAACCTGGCACTATGCCTTGGCAGTAGGGGAGCTTAAGAAATATTATTTTCTTTCCTTTTTGTCCTTGAAGGCATCCTGGGTGCTATTTTTTAAAATTTAACATTTATTGAGCACTTACTCGGAGCCAGCATTGTAGTTGTTGTAATCTCATTTAGCTCCATAATAATCCTAAGAGGTGGCTACTACTGTCTCCATTTTATAGGTGTAGAAACTGTTATGAAGGGAATGGACAAGGGGACTATGAACGCCCCCTCCGACCCCACCCCAAGCCCTGCATTGCTTGAGCCTCAGAGAAGGTGGGTTTGGACAATTAAAACACAGATGTGAGAGTAAATGTTGGGAGCTTACTATCTTGACAAGAGGTTTAGGCTGAGAACAGAAATAGTTCCAAGACTGTGAGCTGGAGATAACATGAAGGAGTTGTAAAGGGTTATTAAGGGGAGCTGGGGCAGGTGGGGCCCACACCTTCTGAGTTTAACTTCCTGGGACAGACACTTCCTCCCTCACCTCATAGAATCCCCCAGGTCCCCTGCAGGACAGAGCCCTGTCCTAGGAGGGCCGAGGGCTGCCCAGTGCGGGAGGGAGGAAGGTGCTGGGGTTCAAAGGTATGTATCCCTCCAAAATTCATATGTTGCAACCTAGTACCCAATGTGATAGTATATTAACAGGGGGCCTTTTAGGAAGTGATTAAGTCATGAGTGCTCTGTCCTCATGAATGGATTAGTGCCCTTACAAAAGAGGTTGAAGGGAGCATCCTTGTCCCTTCTGCCCTTCCCCTCTTTCCTCCATGTGAAGATGCAGCAAGAGGCACCATCTTGGAAGCAGAGAGCAGCCCTCACCAGACACCAATGCTGCTGGCACCTTGATCTTGGACTTCTCAACCTCCAGAACTGTGAGAAATAAACTTCTGCTATTTATAAATTACCCATTCTAAGGTATTTTGTTATACCAGCACAAATGGACTAAGACAGGAGGGAAGTGTGCTGCGTTCCTTTTGGTACTTAGATGCTGCCATGTGCCTCAAGGAATAGACACCAAGCTTGGGCACAGAACAGAGGTGGGGCAGCAGCCAGAGAAGATGAGGGGCTGCACAGGGCAGCAACAAGGGTGGTGGTGGGGGATGGAAGAAGAGCGATTTGCCAAGATTTGTGTGGATTAGGTGATGAGCTGGACATGAGAGGTGAAAGAAATTGGGATTCGCTGAAGTTACATCAGCTTTGAGATAAGGCTGTTTCTTGGACAGACTGAGGAGGGTGAATGTATTTTACTACTGTAAAAGAGAAAGAAAGAAAAAGAAAGAGAAAGAGAGAGAGGGGAAGGAAGCAAGCAAAGAAGGAAGGGAGGAAGGACCAAAACATCAAACTGTGGGGCCAGCCCGGTGGCGCACTGCTACAGTGCACCGCTTGGGAGTGCGGCGGCACTCCCGCCGCGGGATCGGACTACTCATTCAAACTAGACCCCTCTCACCGGCCTAACGGAGCGCAGTCGACACATC
>NW_007726924.1:483556-495918 GCF_000696425.1 Galeopterus variegatus
TTGCTGGTCCCGGTCCGGTATGGGCGCGACACTGAGGGTTGCAATCCGTTGCTGGACATGAAAAAAGACAAAAAGGAAAAAAAACAAAACAAAACATCAAACTGTAGTGGTTAATTACTGGAATGGTTTAGAAATGATTGTCATTTCTGATCTCGGAGACCCAGTACGCATACGTTTCAATACACCTATCATCTGTCACATCATTTTCATTTACAGCTGCTTCCCTCTGGATGCTCCGTTGTCCCTGTGGACCCCAGGAACAAAGCATGGTGACTTTGACTTCTCAGCAGCCTGGTGTGGAGGTTGGGTGCTAGAAATGAGAGAGTTTGGCATGAGAAGAAGCTCTGAGCCCTGGGTCTGTAGCCTGGTGCCTCTGTTAACTGGCTGTGTGACCACAAGCACCTCACTGCTTCTCTCTGAGCGGTGCCAGGAACAGTTTCAAACAATTTTCCTAGTGGCTGCCGCTGGGCCTGCCAAGTAGGCTTGGAGCCCCGCCTCCACCCTCTTCTAGACGGCCTCCCTTTCTGTCTGTCTTATACCCGGGTCTGGAAATAACATTCCAATTTTTTTTAAAAAACAAGGCTTTTTATTCATTTATTTTTTTAAAATAAATTTTATTGTGTATATTTAAGGTATACAACATGATGTTATGGACTACATATAGATAGTAAAAAGGTTACTATGGTGAACCAAATCAACATATCCATCATCTCACACAGTTACCCTTTCTTTTTGTGAGAAGTCCAGCCAAAATCTACTCATTTAGCATGTTCCCACATACGGTACAATTTTATCACCTGTAGCCCTCACGCTGTGCATTAGATCTCTAGACTTGTCGTCCTACTATCTGCTACTTTGTATCCCCTGACCTACATCTCCCCATTTCCTCCCCACCCCCATACCTGGTAACCACTGTTTTGTTCTCTATGTCCGTGTATTTGATCTTTTTTTTTTAGATTCTACATATAGGTGATATCATGCAATATTTTTCTTTCTCTGTCTGGCTTATTTCACTTGCATAATGTCCTCCAGGCTCATCCATGTTGTGGCAAATGGCAAGATTTCCATCTTTTTTACGGCCGAATAATATTCCATTGTATCTATCTGTCTGTCTATCCATCTATCCATCCATCCATCTATCTATCTATCTATCTATCTATCTATCTATCTATCTATCTTGGCCGAATAATATTCCATTGTATCTATCTGTCTGTCTATCCATCTATCCATCTATCTATCTATCTATCTATCTATCTATCTATCTATCTATCCATCATCTATCACGGTTTCTTCATCCATTTGTCCATCAACAGGCACCTAGATTGTTTCCCTATCTGGGCTGTTGTGAGGAATGCTGCAGTGGACATGACGGTTTCTTCATCCATTTGTCCGTCAACAGGCACCTAGATTGTTTCCCTATCTGGGCTGTTGTGAGGAATGCTGCAGTGGACATGAGAGTGCAGATATCTTTGTGAGGTGGTTTCATCTCCTTTGGGTCTATACACAGAAGAGAGATTGCTGGGTCATATGGCAGTTCTATTTTTAATTTCTTTAGGAACCTCCATACTGTTTTCCATATGGCTGCACCAGTCTACGTTCCCAACAACACCGTACAAGAGTTCCCTTTTCTCCACACCCTTGCCAGCATTTGTTATCTTTTGACTTTCTGATAACAGCCATCTGAGCGGGTGAGAAGTGGCATCTCATAGTGGTTTTAATTCGCTTCTCCCTGATGATTAGTGATGCTGAGCACCTTCTCACACACCTGTTGGCAATTTTTATGTCTTCTTTGGGAAAATATTTATTCAAGTCTTTTGCCCACTTTTAAATCAGGTTGTTTTTCTACTATTGAGTTGTATGAGTTCTTTTTAAATTTTGGATATTAACCCTTTATCAGATATATGGTTTATATAATATTAACCCTTTATCAGGTATGTGGTTTCTCCCAACCCATAGGCTGTCATTTCATTTTGTTGGCTGTTTCTTTTGACACAGAAGCTTTTTAGTTTGATTTAGTCCTATTTATTTATTTTTGCTTTTGTGCCTGAGCTTCTGGTGTGATATCCAAAAACTTATTGCCGAGGCCAGTGTCTAGGAGATTTTCCCCTGCATTCTCTTCTAGGAGTTTTATATTTTATGGTCTTACATTTAGGTCTTTTATCCATTTTGAGTTCATTTTTGTGTATGGTGTAAGATAAGGGTCCAATTCCATTCTTTTGCATGTGGAAATCCAGGTTTCCCAGCATCATTTATTGAAGAGTCTGTCCTTTCCCCATTGTGTCCTCTTGGTGCCCCTGTCAAAAAATTAGTTGACCATATGTTTGGATTTATTTCTGGGCTCTCTATCCACTGGCCAATGTATCTGTTTTTATGACAGTGCCATGCTGTTTTGATTACTATAATTTTGCAATATAATTTAAAAGTAGGAAGTGTGGTGCCTTCAACTTTGTTTTTCTTTCTCAGAATTGTTTTGGCTTTTTGGGGTCTTTTACATTTCCATATGAACTTTAGAATTGTTTTTTCTATGTCTATGAAGAATGCCACTGGGATTTTGTTAGGGATTGTGTATGGCTTTTTGTACCAGCGGATGAGACTATATACCTCAAAGTTCTTACAGTGCTCACATTTTTGGATTCTCTGACCACATCAGGGCCTTAAAGGATGATGGCAAGAGATAGACATGGCTTCACCATGTGCTAAACTGGGGTGCTCCTCATGCCCCAACTTTTCTAGTGTGAGCTAAATACCCATGTGAGCACCAGTCAACATCAGCACAAATAGGGCCTGGGGATGCTGCTCACCTGGGTAGGAGAGGGTTTGTACCTGCACCTGGCAATCATTACTTCACTTGCTCAGAGGGCTCTGTGCTCACCGGGAAGTGTCTGCTGCTGCTGGAAAGGACTCAATTTCACTTCCAGCACAATAATTTGGCCATCATAAGGTTTAGGGTTACTGGTGCTGCATTAGTCCCAACTGAAGGAGTGAAAGGGGAGTAATACCATCTGAAATTCAGACTCTAATCATCTTTGGTGGGTTTTTGATATGTGGGTTGGAGCCTGCCTTGAGGCGTGCAATGGGGGAGATACTAGAAGGAGCCGTGGCTCCAGCTCATGGCTAGATTTGGAGAAATAGTTCCTGCCAGAGAGTGTGTGTTACCACCTACTCATCTCTCACAGCCCAGTCCTCCTGCCCAGTACAGGTGACTCTGCTCCTGAACCCCCCTCCCCAGGTCTCACAAACTTTGACTTCCTTCCTGCGTGGGCACAATGAGCTTTCCCCTGAATGTCACCCCCACCTCCTCTGGGATTCTCTGCCACTCGAGCTGTGTTCTCCCACCATTGGCCCCTGCACTGCCTGGGGAGCAAAGACCTTCCCCCATCATTGTGTGGCCCTGAACTGTGGCCATCTCTGCTTCTGCTTGCCTCCCTCCTCTGCTCTGACCCCACAGCTTGCCCTTGGCTGACCCTGGCCTGGCTTCCATTGGAAATAAAATGAAACCACGGGGCCCCAGAACGTCCCATCCCGATGTACTCACATTGACCAAATGAGGTGGAGGTGAAGCCATCTGAGACATAGAACTCCCAGAGTGCCTGTCGCAGCAGTTCTCCATACCACACCTCTGAGCCTGTTTCTCTCCTGTCTAAACAAAAACTAAGAATACAGCCCTTCATCGCCTCCCTATCTTCTAAAGAATTAACACACATCTCAGTGTGGGATTTGAGACCCTTTGCAAGCTGGCCCCAATCTGCTTTGCCGACCTCTCCCCCTGCTCTGTTGCACGTGGCCTTCACTTCCACCACTTTGCTTGGAGCTTGGAGCCCACTTGCTGATTCCTGAATGTGCCCTGACCGCCTGCTCCATGCCATTGTTCCCTCTGCTCCCTCCATCTGAATGGCTACCCCCACACCCCCCGTGGCAATGTGTATGTGCTGGACGCTGGATCCCCTCCCCAGCTCATCTCTAAAGCTGCCCTCCATGAAGCTTCATGGTCATATGCCCTCTCCTGCCGCTGCTACCCAGCCTTCTCTGATTTGGTGGCAGGCTCATCTTATCTCCCTTCCCATCTGTGTAGTCTGTATCCCTGAGGGCAGGGACCGCACCTTTGTATTCCCCACAGTGCCTGGTACACAGGTGGAGGAACCCAAGTTTATTGATTGAGCGGAAGTGGAAGGTAATAAATGGAGCCCTGTTGGAGTGGTGGGAGGAAGAGGCTGAGGAAGGGATGAGGTTTCTGGGGATCCTGGGTGTCTTCCTGGGTCCCCCAAACTTCAGTTGTCTGTGATCCCATGGTACGTACTGTTGGCATTAAAGCAATAGTTCTTAAACCCATTACCCCAAAGAAACTTTCACTACTTTTTCCCTCATAGACATAGGTTTGGGAACATTTTTTCTTTCAAACAAACTGTATTTATTTACTAATTTATTTTCCTGTCTTTATCATTCAGAGACCCATGTAGCTGCCACTGAGAGCTTCAGATCAGAAGAGATGAGCAGAGGTACTGCAATGCATTAACAGCCTGAGCAGAGGAACTCCATGTCTTGAGTTTACCCATGTGATCTTATAACAGACAAACATATGATGTCTTCATAGTTTTAGAAATAATGAAATGAAGGACCCTATCACTACCCTCCTGAAAGATTAATTGGAAATTTCTAGATTACAGTTTTTTGTTTTCTGTTAAAATGCAAATACACTGCTTGGAGTAAAGACTTAACATCGATTACCAGTTAAACCTAATAGTTTATTAGGGTTTAAGAGAATGGGGTTATTAGGGCTTATTAAGCCATCAAGGTAGAGGACTAGGAGGGGTCACTGAGCAGCCCAGGAAGACAAGTGTTTGGAGATGGCTTCATCTCACCTCTAACTGGCCTTGACAAGGTTGACACACTCAAATACCGGTTTGAGAGAATCCTGAAGTGAGAGAGCGGCAGACCATGTTGGTCACACACAATAGTCATCCCCCTTCCTGCTACAGGGACCCAGTTTCACTCATGCGTGGGCTGCTCCCCACTCCAGCGGCAGGAGAAGAACACAGTCCCATGCCATTTCCCTTTGCCATGATTGTTTTGGTGATGAAAGTAAAAGCCATTTCTGGCCAATGGGATATAAGGCAGCTTAATCCCATTCGTCCCTGGTAAGGAGAGGAGAAACTTCCTCCCTCCAGCCTGACTTCCTACAGCACCGTGTGAAGATATACCATTAGCTGTGTGACAGCCATCTTGTTACCACAAAGAAAAGCCAAGAGATGTCACCGAGGGGCTGAATTGACCCACCTGAGATCCACTTACCTGTAGACTTCTTGTTATGAGAGATTATAAAGCCTATTGTTTAAGCAACTGTAGTCAGGTTTCGTTTGTTCCTTGAACCAAAGGCATCCTGATGCATCCAAAGGTGTCACAGTGAGTACAGGCAGAGGGACATGGCAGGATGGGAGAGAGAAAGCCCCCTCCTTGCTTGCTTGCCCACAGCCTGATCATCCTGAAGGCAGCCCAGAATCGGCAGGACTGAACCCTCCATGGAGCAGGAGGTCCCTGGGGCTCTCTCAGCCTCAGGAACAAAGAGCTTGAGGAGCCAAGGACTCTCAGTGGCTCCTGGTCTGCAGAGCAGAGCCTGAGTGGATCGAGCGGTGTCCCACTGACCCAGCCTACTTCCCATTGCTTTCCTATCAGACTCCTGGATGGAGCATGACTGGTCATTTCTGTGACAATCTTGCAAAATCCACCATTGATCCAGGCCTTTTGTCAATGATTTTCATTCTTGTCTGGAATTGTCTTCCTTCCTGCATCTATGAATTCTATGCATTTGTCAAGTCAGCTCAGACTGCCCTCCCCTCTCCCCCTCCCCCCAGCCTTGCTGATGTTTTCATCCTCTCACTATAGAGTCCACCGAGCCACATGGATTTTGTGGGTGGTGATGAGAGCTAAGTCTCCATGTGGTCATGTCTGTAGGGGACACGGCTGATGCCTTGCCCATAGCCCCTGGCGCCCTCCATTCCTGCCCACACTGGCGTTGTCCTGCTGCAGCTCCTGTGACTTGCTGCTGCCTGAGGGCTAGGCTGGAAGTGCCAAGGAATTGACACTCCAGGTAACAGCCTCTATTGATGCCTGTGGTGTAGTCATGCTCCAGCTCTCTTGCCCTCAGTTGCATGTCCTGCACAGGCCCTCAGAGGTCCCAGTGGCATTGAGTCCAGATGCCCTCAGTGGTAACCTGCTCCTTAACACACCTGCACTGGCTCTCTTCCCTTCCCTGTCTCACTATCCTGCTCCCTTACCCATGCTTGCTGGGGTTACCTCCCAAATAAACCACTTGCACCAAAATCCCTACCTCAGGGTCTGCTTCTAGGTGAGTCCAGCCCAAGACAATACCTCATTCCCATTGCCTGTAGGATCAAGACCCAAATCCTTTGCATGCCACATCTCAAATTAGACCCAGTCTCCATTCCAGCTCAGGCCCTGGCTCAGTCCTCCTCCAAGGGCAAACTGGCTGAAAATCATCTGCCCTGGCCTTTCGTCTGACCACTGGCCTGGTAATTAGTGCTGGCTCCCCACTTGCTCCAGGTTCACCTGCCATCATAGCCCCTCCTCCCCAGCCTCCAACATGCCATCTTATTCCTTTGCTCCTTGCTGTAGGTGCTCTGTCTTCCTGGCACAACTTCATCCTCTGTCTGCGTCTGCACTGGGCCAGCACATCCCATAGCACCCAGCATGGCTGGCAGTTCTCCTGGCCACCGTAGCTGCTGCATCAGAGCTGGAGATGCTCCTGTGTCCCCCATAGTGCATTACACCTGCCCCTGTTGGAGCCCTCGCCACATGGCTAGTGACGGAGACATTTATCTTCTGTACCTGGTCCTTGAATAAAAAAGATATCTGCCCCACCTTGACCTATAGCTTTAGGAGACAGGGCCCAGATCCCTAAATCTTTATGCTCCCTGAAGGCACCAGCCCAACCAGAGCTGACAGGGGTCCAGAAAATTCTCATCAGTGGCCCAGCATACCCTTGACAAAGAGGAGATGGGGCAAACTGGTTTGAAGGGAAGGCAGGCTCCAGAAAAAGAGGACCAGCATAGAGCAGGAGGAGGGAGCTGGGCGGAGAAGAAACAGGAAAATGTGCAAGTCATAAAGCAGCAGGGAGCCCTGCAAGCCATTAGATAATTAATCAAAGTGAAAAATCAGAAAGCCAGCTTTGGCTGCCATTGTGGGGTTACAGCTGCTTTTGGAGTTTGATTGAATAAAGTATTTTTATTAACTTCACATTTTGTCTCTAATTTCCTCCCTTGTTCTTCCCCATTCTGGGGCCCTCAGGTTCCTTGACTCCCAGCCATGCTGATAGGCAGTGGCAAGGGTCTCCCTCCTGCTGGCCCTGGCCACCCCCTACTCCCCTACCAGCACCGTCACCCCCTGCCCCCCCACTGCCAGGCTTGTCTCAGGCCCTCCCTGCCCTGGCTCCGTCAGCTTTCTCTGCACTCTGAATAGTTGTGCCCACACCTCTTCCTATCTTTACACCCTTTTGAGCTACAGACCAGGCCAGGAAGGCAACTCCTGGAGTGTGGCTATTCTCCTACCAAACTGAATGTGTTCTGGAGCTTGTGTTCAGACCCTGACCTCTGCCCCAGGCAGCGAGGGTGGGGTAGGGTCCAGGTGGGTGCAGTGGGGCATGATAGTGTGGCTAGGCTGGGAGGCTGGTTACTCAGTCGAACTTATCTTTGCTTTACAGGGCACTCAGTTTCTCCATTGGTAGCCTGGGTTGACAAAATCCCGTTGTATGGAGAGTAAAGAAAGAAATGAATGACACTGAGTGTTCTTGAGTGCTGGGCACTTTTGCATACATTATCGAGTTTGCTTCTCATCACAGTGCTGCCAGGTAGGCATTTACTGAAGAGAGAGAGAATGCAGAATCAAAGAGCTTTCAAGATGTCAAAGTTTGCAAAACTATTAAAAGAGCAAAGCTGGGGCTCCCACCCCGGTTTCCTGTGTCTAACATCTGTCAATCAATAGTAACTCTGAAATATTGTAATACGCCCCTACCCCCACCCCACTGCTGTTGTAGGGGAGAAAAGTTAATATCTTTTTCTCACTCACTGCAAGGTTCATGGCTGAAACCCATATAACAAAAGACAGGTTAACAAGAGAAAAGCACACACATTTATTTAATGTACGTTTTATGTGACATAGGAGCCTTCAGAAATGAAGACCCAAAGAAACAGGGAAATCCTGCATGTTTTTATGGACAGTCCTGCAGAAGTCTGCATTGATAATAAACCGGGGAGAACTGAGCGAGGCCTGTTTGTACAGATTCTTCTCTGTGTCCCTGTCTTCATTCCTTCTTTCCTCTGGGTATAGGGAGGACCCCTCTGGATTGAGGGTTTTATGACCTACCTTAGAGTAAGGTCAGAGAATTCTTTTACGGCCTGCCTCAGGGGCGAGCAGCGGGAGGAGGTCAGAGCGACTCTCCTGCTTCTGCTGTTTCCTCAAATCCTTTCAGCTTAAGATACTCAGTACACCAAGGTGACTTATTTTCGGGTTCTGAGCCCCAACACGGTCTCATCCTCCTTGATTCTGTCTCTGACCCTCTAACTGGGTTCTCAGCTTTCTATCTCTGCTATCTTAGTTATTTTTCCAGAAAACGAACTTGATGAAGATGTTCCCCTGCTTAAAAGTGGGGCAGGTCTCGTTCAGCACTGCAGTGCCAGCTGCTCACCGAGGCGTGTGCTTGTGGCCTTGGCCTCTGCACACGATGGAAAACGCTGCTGTCTTCAGGGAAAGTTGTCGCAGGCTGGGTTCCCTGAGAAGGGGCTCTGAGAAGGCATTTGTGTGCACAATGTCTAGGTAGGAAGGAGGGTCTGGAGCACCTGAGGAAGGAGGAAGGGAGCAGGCCTGGGCAGAGGGAGAAGCCCAGCTTCAGGGCAGGCCCAGCGTCAGCCTTGCCGACCCCATGGGAGCTCTGGAGCTAGCATGGCCCATTCACAGGGGACGTGCTTGTGAGCAAGGTGACTTCCCAGTACCTCAGTATTGTTTAGTCATTGGATGTGGGCTGCAGGGGAAGAGCCACGACCTTGGGTGAGACAGCTCTCTGCAGCCGAGGGCTGTCTGCTGCTTCCACTCCTGCAGTAGCAGAAGCACATCTTTGAAGAGGGAGCTGGGAGGTGCATGACAGTGTCCACCCCAGAGGGCGTGAAGCACTCTCTCCTCTGCTCATCCACGCTTTGTGCACACTCTAGTTAAAGCATTTATGGCATAGGGTCATGGTTGCTGGGCCTGGCAGCCGTTGCTAGGACCGAGACCATGAGGACGCACCAACATGAACATCTCCAGCAGTGAGTACTGAGGGGTCAGTAGATGCTTGCATAGTCTACCCATGTGCCCCAGCCCTGTGGTGTGTGCTGAGCCACCGCCAGCGTGAAGCCCCGGAGCTGCTCCCTCAAAGCCACGGACCTAGCTGCTTCCTAGGGCCCCGCCCAGGTGTGGAACTGGCTGCTCTCCACCAAGCCCTTGAGGTACCTGCAGTTTGCCGGCCTCTGCTTTGGCCTCCAACCCTGCAATTTCAAGGTTATTTTCCTTTCTGGGCCCCTTTGCTGGGTCTTGAATCCCAGAGAACCCTTCCTTGGTTCTGGGAGTGATCTGGGGAAGGAGAGATGGCGGTTGCTTACAGGCACTAGGGGCAGTAGGTGCCAGACCACAGGGGTCCGGGGTGGTGGTGATGGAGTGGGGGGCTCAGCCTTCATCAGAGGTCTTGCTCTGCAGGGAAGCATGCTGCAGGCAAAGACGTATTGTTCTGGGAGACCCAGAGCGGAGGCAAAGGGTCCCTTCACAGTCTCTTCATCTCTGCCAGAGAAAAGCCAGGCTGGCTGCCACGTGGAATGCATTTGGTTCTGAAAATGACAGCAAGAGCTGTGGTGGCAGTGTGGGCTGTTAAGGGCTGGCCTCCTCAAGAGGCTCTGGGTCCTCATAGTGAGGCTGTGGAAGCACCAGGTGGTGCCCTAGGTCAGGGGGCCCAGAGTGACCTGCTCCCCAAATCCTGGAGGAGCCCTGGGGTGAGAGTCCCAGGCCGGGCCAATCCTGGGCAAGTGTCAAAGCCTCTGCAGCCTTTCCTCCCCTCTTCCTTCCCTGTCCACCTGGCTGTTGTGGGAGGCTTAGCTGTGTGCTTGCCTCATTGTCCTCTGTGGGTCTTTTCCCTGGCTGGATCCCGATTTGCCTTGGTTGTTCACTTCTCTTCCCTTTTCCAGACTATGTATCACTCTCCTTTGAATCCTCAGGACCAGAAAGCAAAGGCTACATCCACGTGGTTCTCCCAGCCTCCTCTCTGCCCCACAAGTTTCCCACGCCCATTCCTGCCTCTGTTGTTTCATCTGTGTGTATATATATATATATATATATATATATATATATATATGTATGTATGTATGTATATTTTTGACCGGTAAGGGGATCGCAACCCCTGGCAAGGTGTTGTCTGCACCATGCTCAGCCAATGAGTGCACCGGCCATCCCAATATAGGATCCAAACCCGCGGCCTTGGAGCTACCAGTGCCGCACTCTCCCGAGTGAGCCACGGGGCCAGCCCTCATCTGTATATTTTATCCCCTTGCTTCCTCTTTCTTTCCCAGGCCTAGTTGAAGTCTGCCCTTCAAGCCCCAACTCGAGTGCCACCTCCTGCACGAAGTCCGCCTTGACTGCTCCAGGCAGCCTGTACTAGTTCTGGTGAACTCCAGTAGGGAGGAGCACACCATTTGCTTTTGTTTCAAGGCATGTTTATCCTTTTGCCCAGAGATCAAAACTCTTCATGGCAAAATGATACATAACATAATAATAAAGACAATAATAGCTAGCTAAGGCTCAGAGAGGTTAAGTAACTAGCCTAAGGCCACACAGCTACAAAGTGGCAGAGCTGAGGCTGGATTGGAGCTGTTTGGCTCTGAAGACTGTACTCATGTCTGCTGTGCTCTGTCCCAGGGTCACTGACACTCCATTATGCCCTTGATAGAAACCACCCTTCGGGTTGTCCAGATTGGAGAGTTGGTGTGAGGGAGGATAAAGGGATCGTTAAAGGCAGGTAAAGGAATTTGTTGCCAATCAGACCTTAGCTTCTCATGCAAGGAGACATGGGCGCCAGGCCCCTGATGTCAGTCACACTTTTTTTGCTTTTTTCCCTATAGTTCTGCGCCCTGAGGACTTGCTTCATTTCATGCTCTCGGCTCAGAAGTTCCTCCAGTTGCCTCCAACAACTTGCTGCTTCATATAAAACTTCATCCAGGTAATTTTCCACTTCACACTCCAAAGAATAATAGCCAGGGGGCTACTTTTATAGGAAAAACTCAAAGCTGAGCAACGCTCCACTCCTGGGCAGACAGCAGAATTCTGCAGGGGCGCAGTGCCTTAAGGAGCTGGAAAAAAACTAACACCACGTGTAGATTTCCACTCATCCCTGGCTACTGCTTGCAGTGGTGGGTTTCAATATTTCCTGGCCATCTGAATCCACTTCTGTCTTTCTAATCACCAGGCTCTGGGTGTCTTTGGGCCCCTCCAGCCCAGCCTTTCCAGGAACTTGGTGTGCAGGAATTCTAGAGACTCTCCTACCCCTTTGGAGGCATTCAACTCAAACTTCTGTTTATTCCTCCCTGAGGGGCAAGGAGAGAGTGATGTCTCTGAGCCCCTACTGGGTGTCAGGTATGCTGCTGGGTGCTTTTGGATCATAATCGTAATTTCACAATCTCTGCAATGGGTTGGTTTCTCAGAAGCAGATGCTGAGCTGGAGTTTGGACAGATGTTTATGAGAGGTTAATACTTGGGAAGGGGTGAGGAAGGGAGCAGGCAGGGTGTGCAAGGAAGACATGCAACTGTGACACAAGCCCTGCAAAACCTCGGTCAACCCTATGGGAAGTACAGGGTAAGAATTGTTCATTAGAGTGTCCAGTGTTGGGCAAAATAGCCAGGCCTGTATACCCCCATCTGGCTTTGTAACCAGATACAGACTGTCCTGGGGAGGAGGTGGCCTTGGGGGAGGGGCAGTCTCTGCAGCTCAGCCAGATCCTGAAGGAGCCACCAGTGGGAGGCTGTCTGCTGACTGCACCCCCAGAACCAGGAGTCTGGGAGGTGCATCTTTGTGTGTACAATATATGAGCTGGTCTTCCTACCTTTATTTTACAGATGAGGCCCATGGAGGGTATGTGGCCCGCCTGAGGCCACACAGCTAGGAAATATCAGGGCCTGGACGTGAATCCAGTGCTGCCTGACATTCAACCTCACGCCTTTCCCATGATACAGTACCACAGGGCCTCAAGGAGGAGGAAGGAAAATATAGTGATGTGTAACATTTGTTTTCAGATTGTTTCCTGTGCACACGGGGAGAGAAAATGTGCTGTGGT
>NW_007726924.1:496508-499931 GCF_000696425.1 Galeopterus variegatus
ACAGGGCCTCAAGGAGGAGGAAGGAAAATATAGTGATGTGTAACATTTGTTTTCAGATTGTTCATCAGTGTGTTTCCTGTGCACACGGGGAGAGCAGGAGATGGGCAGCACAAGACGATGTGTAGAGCCCGCATGCCCGGGATGGGGCTTTCCAGCTCCGGAGGCTGGCATGGTCGTGGAGGAGGTAGGCACTGCATTCACCTTTGACACGTGCCTGGGATTCGCCTACACGGCGGACAGGAAAAGGCAGTCTAGGCAGCAGGTACAGCACGAGCAAAGTGGGGGAGGTTGGACCCGACAAGGCCTGCACGGGAAAAGGGAGCAGGGGACAGCAGGAGGAGCCACACCAATGAAATGGGAATGGGAAATACAACATTCAGTTTTTTTCTATTCAATTCCACAAGCTTTTCTTGATCACCTACTCCATGCCAGCAGCTGTCAGTCCAGACGAGCCCGGAACACGCATGGAGTGAACTAGAAGGAGCTCTCTGTCACTGTGCCCAGAAGACCTCCACTGGAGCCAGGAGGCCCAAGCCAGGCGTGGGGACGAGCCCTTGCCTCAGGGGGCCACAGTGAGAGGACTGGTGGGCCAGGCCTGCGGGAGTCTAAACCCTCCCAGGGTTGGGATGAGCGAGGGAGGGGCCTGCCAGGGGTGAGGGAAGAGGCGGCTCCCAGCTCGGCCTCCAACCCTCTTCACCTGCTGGGGAGGGCGAGGCCATCAATGCCCTTTGGGTCCCTGGGAAAGACAGAGGGAGGCTGAAACCAGCCCTCGCCCCCACTAGGAGCCCTCAGGGTGAGGCTTGGGGGGGCAGCCAAGGTGGGGTGAGGAGGTGAGGAAGTGGGAACAGTGGGAGAGGCTCCCTCCAGCGGCATCCAGGCTGTTGGGATTTCACTCACCTGCGAAACAACAGCAGAAATAAAAAGCAAACAAACATTTTGATTTAGCTTAAGGACTGCCAACTTTTTCTTTTGTTTAGTAAGGACATTAGGAAAAAAACCCTACTGTTAATGGGTTCAGTTATGTCCTCCAAAAAAGATATGTTGAAGTCTTGACCCTTGGTACCTGTGAATGTGACCTTGTTTAGAAATAGGGTCATTGCAGATGTGATTGGTTAAGATGAGATCATGCTGGATTAGAGTGAGCCCCTGATCCAATGTGGCTGGTGTCCTTATAAAAAGGGGGCATTTGGACACAGAGGAAAGATGAGGCAAAGACACAGACACAGAGGAGAAGGCCACATGGAGACAGAGGCAGAGACTAAAGCGGTGCAGCTATGAGCCTGGGGATGCCAGGGATTCCCAGCTCCATCTGAAGCTGGAAAGAGGCAAGGAAGGATACAGAGGGAGCGTGGCCCTGCTGACGCCTCGGTCGTGGATTTCTAGCCTCCAGAACTGTGACAGTAAGTTTTTGTTGTTTTAAGCCACCCAGTTGTGGCACTTTGTTACGTCAGCCCTAGCAAACTCACCAGCATCGCTCACTCTCCATCCAATGTCACCCGCACTTGAGAATATTTTAACTCCCAAAGTAGAAATGACAAGCTCAGGACAATCTGAGTTGAAAGCATTTAGCTTTATGAAAAATTTACTCTGGGGACTTTTTTCTCTCCTTTCTCCTTAGACCAATGAAAGCACCATTCCAGACCAGCCCTGGTCTGGTGCTTGGAAGCTGCTACTGTGGTAGAAGGATGGGGGTGGGCGTCAGCCACTGTGGCCCTGGGGGTAGGGGTCCTTGCCCTTCTCGGGCCTTCATGTCTTTGAGGATTGGACTGTGAAATCTCTTTGGCCCCTCCCTCCTCTGAGACAAGGGGATGTGCACTGGGGGAGGCTGTGTGAAGGCCCAAATGTCAGTGAAATTTTCTTCTTTTACTTCTTGTCCCAGAAAGTGCACATGCAGAGCTATGGGATGTCCCCACCCCTGGGGAGGGGAAATTTGATGTACTGATGGCGGCATGAATAATACCTGTATCCATGAGACACTCAGAGGACACTTGGTGAATGCTGTGAAGGCTGAGATGATGGTGACCCCTGGCTTCTGGGGCCTAGGGGAGGATTTCCACTTTGGAATAGGATGGACGAATAGGTTTTGTGATTGGGTAGCTAGAAAGTGCACCTGAGAGGATTTAAACTGGTGGACTATGAGCACATCTGGGTCTGTGTCACTGTTGCCTGTGTAGCTTTAAAGTTTTACACCCACACTTCTCAAACTATGTTCTGTGGAACATGGGTTCTTTGTGATTTTTGAAAAATTGAAACATAATTGATTATAATGTTTGTGGGGTACAGAGTTGAATATCAATACCTGTGTACAATATGTGATAATCAAATCAGGATAATTAGCATATTCATCATTACAAAACATAAGCATTCTTCATGTCCATTAATCAATTTCTGACTAACTTCCCTCCCCCTTTCCCACTTCTAGTAACCATAGTTCTTAGGAGAAGAAGAAATCAAGAGAGCTAGCCCATTTACAATAGTTGCCAAAAAAATAACATACCTAGGAATCAATTTAACCAAGGAGGTGGAAGATCTCTATGATGAGAACTACAGCTCACTGTTGAAAGAAATTAAAAAGGACACAAAAAGATGGAAAGACATTCTATGCTCTTTGATTGAAAGAATTAACATTGTGAAAATGTCCATACTACTAAAAGCAATCTATAGATTCAGTGCAATCCCCATCAAAATACCAATGACATTCTTCACAGAAATAGAAAAAAACAATCTTAACATTCATATGGAACCACAAAAGACCCTGAATAGCCAAAGCAATCCTGAGCAGGAAAAATAAATAAATAAATAAATAAATAAATAAATAAATAAATAAAGCTGGAGGCATTACACTACCTGACTTCAAACTATACTACAAATCTACAGTAACCAAAACAGCACAGTACTGGCATAAAAACAGAGACTTGGACAAATGGAACAGAATAGGGAACCCAGAAATCAACCCACATATTTACAGCCAACTGATCTTCAACAAAGACACCAAGAACATACATCAGGGAAAAGACTGCCTCTTCAATAAATGGTGGTGCTGGGAAAACTGGACATCCATATGTAGAAGATTGAAACTAGACACATACCTCTCACCATATACCAAAATAAAATAAAAATGGATTAAATACTTAAATATAAGACCTGAAACTATAGAACTCCTAAAAGAAAACATAGGGGAAATACTTCAAGAAGTAGGACTGGACAAAGATATTATGAATACAACCCCAAAAGCACAGGCAATAGAAGGAAAATAGACGAATGGGATTATAACAAACTGAAAAGCTTCTGCACAGCAGAACAATTAACAGAGCAAAAAGCCAACTTCCACAGTGAGAGAAAATATTTGCAAACTATGAACGCAACAAAGGTTTGATATCCAGAATATACAAAGAACTCAAACAACTTAACAGTAAAAAGCCA
>NW_007726924.1:500387-502177 GCF_000696425.1 Galeopterus variegatus
GACTGGACAAAGATATTATGAATACAACCCCAAAAGCACAGGCAATAGAAGGAAAATAGACAAATGGGATTATAACAAACTGAAAAGCTTCTGCACAGCAAAACAATTAACAGAGCAAAAAGCCAACTTCCACAGTGAGAGAAAATATTTGCAAACTATGAACACAACAAAGGTTTGATATCCAGAATATACAAAGAACTCAAACAACTTAACAGTAAAAAGCCAAATAACCCAATTAAAAAATGGGCAAAGGAGCTGAACAGTCATTTCTCAAAGTAAGATATACAAATGGTAAAAATTCACATGAAAAAATGCTCAACATCACTAAGCATCAGGGAAATGCAAATCAAAACCACATTGAGATACCATCTCACTCCAGATAATAACTGGGATGAGAATAATTGGCCATTGTCAAAAAGACAGAGAATAAAAAATGCTGTTGAGGATGCAGAGAAAGGCAAATCCTCCTGCACTGTAAATTGGTGCAGCCATTATGGAAAACAGTATAGAGATTCCTCAAACAACTACAGATAGAGCTGCCATCCAATCCAGCTATCCCACTGCTGGGTATATACCCAAACAAATGGAAATCATCGTGTTGATGGGATATCTGCAATCCCATGTTCCTTGCAGCTCTATTTACAATAGCCAGGAGTTGGAACCAATCTAAATGTCCATTGATGGATGACTGGAATGTGGTATATGTACTCAATGGGACACTATTCTGCCATGAAAAAGAATGAAATTCTGCCATTTGCAGCAATATGGATAAACTTAAAGAAAATTATATTATGTGAGATAAGCCAGGCACAGAAAGAGAAATGCTGCATGTCTTCACTCATAAGTGGGAGCTAAAAAAATAAAGAAATAAACTTTAAAAAGAAAGATACAACAATCACAATAATTCGCTGAACTTTCAAAAGGAGAGACCAGAACTGAGGTTACCAGAGATGGGAAAAGGGAGGGGGAGGAGAGGTAAGGGAAGAATTGGTAAAGGACCACAAAAAATAATTAGATTGTATGATAATGAATATACTAATTATCCTGATTTGAGCATCACATATTGCACACACATACTGATATTGAACTCTGTATGCAACAGATATGTACAATCAACTACGTTTCAATTTTAAAAAGTGAAAAAAACCCTTACACACTGTTCTCTCCTGATAGTTCAACCTATCATTGAGATTGTTGTTTTTTCTTCCTTTCTTCCTCTCTCTTTCTTTCACTTATTTGTTTATTTTTTTAGCTACCACTTATGAGTGAGGACATATGGTATTTATCTTTCTGTGCCTGGCTTATTTCACCTAACAATTTTCTCCAAGCTCATTAAAGTTGCTGCGAATTGCAGAATTTCATTCTTTTTCATGGCTGAGTAGTATTCCATTGTGTATACACCACATTTTCCTTATCTAGTTGTCCATCAATGGATATTTAGGTTGGTTCCAAATCTTGGCTATTGTAAATAGAGCTGTGATAACTTTGTGATGTTAACGAAAGTTAGGTGGAAGAATGATTTAGTGGTAAAATATATCTGAGAAAGTTTGGGTCAAACAGGCTTGAACAGATTCCTCTCCTGCAGGACTTCTCAGAACCTTTAATACGCTAAAGTGCATTGTCCATGATTCACTTGAAAATAGAATTTTTCCCCTCTTAAATATAACATATCTCTTGGGATGATTTTCTGAAGAATATTCTTTGGATACTCCTCTTCTAGAAATAGGGATTTGAAATTTTCTATGCAGTAGCTAGCACAGTGGCCTGTGCAACTTCATACTTAACCTTTT
>NW_007726924.1:503051-508254 GCF_000696425.1 Galeopterus variegatus
AAATAGAATTTTTCCCCTCTTAAATATAACATATCTCTTGGGATGATTTTCTGAAGAATATTCTTTGGATACTCCTCTTCTAGAAATAGGGATTTGAAATTTTCTATGCAGTAGCTAGCACAGTGGCCTGTGCAACTTCATACTTAACCTTTTCTGAGGATGCTAATGGTCAGGATGATGTAGAGTTGATTGTCATGGTTATGGTGGTGACATTGGTGATAAGAACATTGGTAACGAGAGAGGGAAGTTTGGTATAATTTAGTAATCCCCTAAGACGAAAGAGCTCACTCAGGACTCTGTATAACAGAGTTAGGCTTTACAGTGTTAATGACCTGGGCCAGCAGCAAGAAGATGGTACCTAAAAAGGTCAAGAAGTTACAGCCTAGGGAGGTTGATGGGACCAGCGCTAATAAGGACCTTAGCAACGTGGGAGACTCATGAAGGTGTGCACCCTTGTTTCCTGGAGCCTCTGTTGACACAAATGTGTAGAAAAGGATATGATTTCCATGACAACAGTATTCCTGGAATGGTGAGTGGGTGGGTAATGCTGTGACGGCCTGTGGGCCCACTCAGAAATGAGGCTGAAACACGTGTGTTTGCTTCTGCTGAGCATGCGTGTCTCTTTTGAACAGGCTGTTCTCAGCTCAGTCACGCTGGAGAAGGCAAGATACTTTACCACTCCCAAGGGGCTAAGGGAACTGTGCAGGCTGCAGTGTAGCTGCTGAAGGAGGTTTTGATGGTGGCAGCAATGGAACTGACAATGGTCATGGGGGACTGACGGTAAGGATGTAGTGCAGTAGGTGATGGTGTCAGTGATGGGGACGTCCCAAGTCATGATATTGCAACAGTGCTGGGGAATCACGGTGAGCACTATGAACCAGTGAGATTCCACGGTGACTCCCTGTCTCTGCTTTACAGGCAGGTACGCTTCGTGAAATGAAAGCTGGCCTGATAAGGACAAGACTTGCCTTAGGAGACATTTAATTCTCTTGTGCGTGGAAAGGTGGCCCTTTACTTTCTCCATAAATCAGCCCCATAAACTTTCCGCTTTGCAATTTTCAGGTAGTCAGCCCCATAAACCACTCCTGCCTGGAACAAGGAGCTTGAACAGATAAATCACACTTATTATTTACGTCAGCAGAAATGCCATCATTGCTCATGAGTCCAGACCTGGACTGACCTCCCCAGGGGAGGTGGGCTGCCCACCTCAATATTGTTTAAGCCAAGCACGCCATGATTCAACACTGAATTTTTAGACAGAGGCCCTTATATCAAAGTGACATAATTTAATAGCACTCTTCTCCCTCCCTGGAGCGGGGCTCATTGGGGGTGGCAGACATATGGCTTCTCTGGGAGAGTGGGACTGACTTCTCAGAGGCAGGCGTGTGCCCTTTGCCTGTGAGAAGACCGCTGTTGGGTCCCAGCCTATAACTCACCCGGCTCAGCCACTGACATGCTGTGACCATGTACCAGTGCAGCACAGCCAGCTCCCTCCTGCCCACAGAGGACACAGAGCTTGCTCCCTTCAGCAGGATTCGGCACCTAAAGGAGGTGAAATGGTGATGGCTGCCTCTAGGTGGATTTTTAGCACCTCATGTAACACATTCTGGCAGGGCTGCCATTTACTTAACCTCAGGCTTGCTATTGGTGGGTCCTTGCTGTTCCTTGAGCAGAACGCTTGGCCCGGGCCTTGGTGACCTTTGTATGGATAGAACTTTCACAGTCGTCCACAGCTTTCTTGGTACGAATCTGAAATCATGGCAGCAGTTTAGCTAAAGCCATTTTCCTTGTGTTCCTTCATAACATTAAGTAGTGGGGCAAAGTGACACTGGGGATTCCCTTTTTGCTCTTTTTTGGAAGGAATGATGTAGTCTGCTTTCCTTCTTTCCTTCCTTCCTTTTTTCCCCCCTAGGAGTGAAATAACATTCCAGCAACCTCTGGGAAAAATCCGAGCTAGTTAGCTGAGTGTCGAAGCTGGCATCTCATTCATAGACGTGTCAGGTATTTTCCTATGACCTTAAATGGTTGTCAGGGACCTGAAGTTTAATTTGAGAAAGTATCTAGGATGCATCATTATTGACCTACAGGTACAGAGTCCGGGAGCTATTAAACAAATCTTAACAACATTGATGGAGTTTACAGTGCTTGGATGAGGTGGGAGGGAACAAAAATCTACATTTTCTAAATACGGAGCAAGAAGTGTGGTGAGAACACCTGGTCAGCAGTAACCACCGGAGGTGGACAGCGAGTGGCAGAGAAGAGCAAGGCCCAGGGGCAGGGAAGGAGGCTGGTCCTCTCGGGCTGAGACCGAGGGCATCCAGTGGCCCCGCGGAGGGAGGGGAGCTTCCAGGAGGCCGGGGCTCGCAGGGGAAGGGGGAACCTTTCTGAAATGGACCTACCGAACAGGCAGAACTGGCATGCCCCCTGCTCCTGCCCCCCGAAGGCTACAGTTTAGGGACTTAAAAGCTTCCATCCATGTTTCCTTACTTCGATGCGTAAACATTCTTGTAGGAGAGAGGAGAAAAATAAACCAAACTGCTGAGTGATATCCTTTTGAAAGAAATACATATTTTCAAAAAGAGCCAAAACATCTTGTGGAAACTCTTTTCTTATTTTTAAAAGCTCAAAGGCTTTGGTGAAATCAGTGTTGTTTTCTCAGGCTCCAAATCAGATTAACATAGGGGCAGCTTCAGCTTGTGGCTCAGAGAGACAAAGGAAACCACAAAAATAGCTTTCTAATAATTGTCCCCAAACATGCCAGCTCCCCATCTGACCTTCCCTCCACTTGCATCTTTACTCTCTTCCTCAGCTCTGCCGCTGCCTGCTGTGCCACCAGGCTGAGGGTGAAGGCGAGCCTTCATCTGGTTTCTCTTTGCTCCTTTCCCCGTGTCTTTGTTTACTTTCATGAGGAGACAGCCCGTTGTTTTATTAACCCCCATGCTTTGTTTTCTTTAGGTTTGTCAGTTGTTTTAATCTTCTGTTCAATGGTCTCTGTCCATTCACTCATCTCCCTTTCTGCGGGGCTATCTATGACCTGCTTCCGAAAAGGCACGTGGGCCTTGTTTATTTCCAGTGGGGTCAATGGCTTTGTTGTCGAGCTTGACTGCAGCCCTCAGAGGTGTGTGGCTTCCATTTCTCTTCATTGTGAAGTTTTTGCTTTTTGGTTTTTTTCCTCTCTTCTACTCATATTTGTGTTTCTCCATGCTGGGATACTGACTGTTTATAAACTTTTCTGGAGAGCTTACTTTTGAAATGTGAGAATTGCTTCTGAATTTCTTGGGCTGTATGCTGAGATATATTATCTGTGAAATTCCTGCTTTAATGACTGGCAGATTTGTAGCAAAAGCGCTGTATTTCCAATCCTGGTCCGCTCTTTGAGCTGTTAGATCACCCTCCGCATGTTGTTCCTTCTAGAGCAGAACAACAATTAAACAAGAACCACTACATCAATACCTTTCTCCCTCAAACCTCCTCCTTTAAACCTAGTGAAGAAATACCCAAAAGATAAAATATGGAAAAAATAAAAGTTCTCAACTGCATCACAATTCTTCACCTAGTTATTAAATATTGCAGCTGCGTGATTCAGATTAAGAACATTGATTGCTCTTAATCCTTATTACTAACTCTCTAAATCTCTGCTACTCAAAGTGTGGTCCCTGGCCCGGCAGCATCAGCATCCCCTGGGAGATGGTTAGAAATGCAGATTTGGGCCCCATCCCAGACCTACTGTATTAGAATTTGCATTTTTAAAAGACCCCAGGTGATAGTGTGCACATTAAAGTTTCAGAAGCCCTGCTTTAATAACTTTTAAAAACATTAAATGCAGCATTACACCAAATGAAAATCAGCCAAGAACTTAAACAATCACATGGTCCAGCATGAAAAGTGTGGTCAAAATATTGAAGTTTTAGCCTCCACTCATGGGTAAGTCATTGAGTTCCCTTGTCCTCAGTTTTGATGTGCCAAATGGATGACAAGAACGCCTGCCATCTCCCCTGTCAGGTTCATATAAGGCAGAGATGAAGTGAAACAAACAAGTTAATGCACTTTGTAAAGCACTATAAAATGTGAGCTATTACAGTTGGCACACCGCTTCATTCCAATTTGGGGCATCTTAGCTCTTCCTTGCCAGAGCTAGCCTAATGCAGATGTAAGTCATGAGAAGTCACAGCAACTCCAATGCATCAGGGACAGGAAATATCAGAACACCTCATCTGTATATGGGGATCACAATAATTCCTACTTTAGGGGAGATTTGCCAACTTTTCACTTTTGTCCAGCACCTGAAGTTCTTTCCTGCAATTNTGTAAAGCACTATAAAATGTGAGCTATTACAGTTGGCACACCGCTTCATTCCAATTTGGGGCATCTTAGCTCTTCCTTGCCAGAGCTAGCCTAATGCAGATGTAAGTCATGAGAAGTCACAGCAACTCCAATGCATCAGGGACAGGAAATATCAGAACACCTCATCTGTATATGGGGATCACAATAATTCCTACTTTAGGGGAGATTTGCCAACTTTTCACTTTTGTCCAGCACCTGAAGTTCTTTCCTGCAATTGGGGAATTTCTCCCCATATGCATCTTGGTGGTGAGCAGGGATGTTTCATAAGAAAAAGGCTAAAAGGTAGATACTTGCTTTCCCTGCTGGGCTGCCACTCCCACTGTTGGCCCAGGGCATTGGCACATTACCCAGGCTCAACTAAGCCCACCTTTTCACCCAGGACTTTGAATCTGGGACACATCGTGCAGAGACATGTGGATGGTGGAGAATTTACTTAGCAGCAACAGCAATGGTGGCAGTGGTGGTGTTGGTGGTAGTGGCAGCAGCAACAGTCATGTGCTGTGTCCGGGGATGGCATTAGCTGTTTATGATTTGAAATCAGGTCCTGGCTTCGCCTGGCTCCTGACCATTCCCTGTAATACTCTGAGATGCCCAATATCCTTTTGGTAAATTGCTTTTCTGCTGAAACCACCCAGAGTTGGTTTCTGTCACTTGCTACCAAGAAGCCCAAGTGATAACTCCACCCACCTTACCAACTTGCTCTGAAGAATATGGAGACAAGGCATGCCAAGCCCTGGCACAATGGATGATGGCACTTAGAAATGTCTCTTAGTAGCAGTGAAAACGAACAATGCATCTACTTTTTTTTTTTTTTGTCTTTTGTCTTTTTCCGTGTCCAGCAACGGATCGCAACCCTCAG
>NW_007726924.1:508834-523892 GCF_000696425.1 Galeopterus variegatus
GCCGCCGCGCTTCCCAAGCGGCGCACTATCCAGTGCGCCACCGGGCCGGCCCAACAATGCATCTACTTTTGTTTCAACTTGATAAAGCCCTGTTGTTTGATCACTGAATTACAAGCTTTGGCTCCTAACTCACAGGCAGCTGGTCATCTTCACATTCCTAAGGTAAGAAAAGCCCAGCCCCCTGGATGTGTTTCCTCTGCCCCTGGTCAGTGCTGAGATCCAGCCCACTCTTGTTTCTTGTCAGCAGAACTAAGGGGGACATGTTCTCAGGCTTCTCCCAACATTTATCCAGTTTTCCCATGAACTATCTATTTCAAAGCTGTTCAGGACCATCTCTTAATTTCTTTCTTGATCTGCCAAGAGGTGGGTTACCAGATTCCCTCTATTACCCCAAGAAATTGAACATAAAACAAACAGATTTCATCAAGGCGATAGCTGCTTGCTCGTGGTCAAAGCTAGCATGAAGGATCCTACCAAGAACCTAGTAGGATAAATTGTATGATTAACATCATTCCTTAGTTAGCCGATGTCAAAATCTGTCACCAATAGCCTTATTTCTCCTACTTCATTTCTTTCCTTTTGGGGCCAAATGCTGGTGATTGCAATCTTTGGGGAGTTGAAATACCTTGTTATTATTTCTTTGATACCAAGACATGCCTCCCTCCAGCAAAAAAGGGGAAGAGATGACAGTAGGACATTTATGTGTTTTCAAAATGGCAGCAAATGAAAATTTACCTTACATTGAAATCTTCTGAGAATTCAGGTTGTCTTTTGAAATGGCGACATCTTGACATTAAGAAACACTGTCTTAGAAACTCCAAATTATGTGAAAGAAACAGCTGCTTTGGTTCATCATTTGTTTCTTCTTCGTAAACCTTACATTGAAATCTTCTGAGAATTCAGGTTGTCTTTTGAAATGGCGACATCTTGACATTGAGAAACACTGTCTTAGAAACTCCAAATTATGTGAAAGAAACAGCTGCTTTGGTTCATCATTTGTTTCTTCTTCGTAAACTCTCAGTTTTTTGCAAAGATGTTTATTTATTCTCTGACTTATTTGTCCTCCGTTCAGCCTGTACTTGTTGAAGAAGAGCATAAAAAGTTTTGGTCTTTCTGTACCCTGGCATTTGCCTTCTTTCATTTGCCATTTTTTTTGTGTTTGCTTTTGTAATCTTGTGTCCCAATCTTCCCTGGCGAAATGGAAAAGTGCCAACACCTCCCACCGTTTGCTGCTTCTTTTTCTTTTCCCTCTCATTAAAAAATTTAGCTTTAAAAACTAGAGCAACGTGTGCCCTAGAGAGATTCTCATGCATCTGCACCAGGAGACCTGCATCTGACAGTATTGTTTGAAATAGCGAAAGATGGGAAACTCCAATATCTCTTGATAGGAGAATGGACCAAACATTGGAGTATTATACAATAGTGAAAATGAATGAAAATACATCTGCCTACAATAGCATGGATAAATCTTAGAAACTAACAATGAATGAGAGAAAGCAGCTTTCGGAAGTGTGGTTACTATCATTTTCCTTGGTAAAGCTCAAAAACGAAAAGAACCCAAGCAAAAAGTAAATAATATGTTGCTCAGGGATAATGCAGAGGAGCTTTCCAGGGCTCGCCCTTATCCTGTGCTCCTCTCCTCCTGGGCACATGGAGGGATCCCACTTCTCTCCCCCAATGGAGGCCACGTGACTATTCTGGCCAGTGGGCTGTGAATGTCAGGGACAAATGTCACTCCTGGGCTGAAGCATTTAATTACTGCTGAGGCATTCTTGGAGATGTCTCATATTTAGGTGGTGGCACTGTAGGATTAAAGCAACCTGTACTGTGGAGTTGCCACATGGAGACAGTTGTCCTGGAGAGTCAGCTGGACCTGCGGTAGGTTTTGCCTGAGCACCAAATAAGGCTTTGAGGATGTGTTAAGCAGTTAGGATTTCAGAGTGCTTTGCTACTGCAGCATGACCTAGCCTGCCTTGGCCATTGCAGGTACACCACATAAAAGCTACCAGAAAGGTGAAGAAGAGGATGATAAACCCACAATCCGGGATATGGCTACTCCTGGGGGAGCAAGGAGAAACACACGGGAGCTGCGAGAGTGGAGCTGGGGTTCTGATTCTTACGGTGCTCGTTTTATAATTAGGCCTTGTAATTCACACATGTTAATGTAAGTGCCAAATATTATATGTCGAAAAAAACTTAAAACACTTTAAAATAATTTAAGAACTGACTGACATCAAAGGTAGAATCTCTGTGGCAGGTAAATGGGTGGTCAGTTTAAAATTCTTGCAAGTTTGCCGTATGTTTGATCATTTTCATAATAAAATGTTGGATTAAAAATGCTGAACGGCCATTAGTCACATTAGGATCTTTTTCAAAAGGCTCACCTATAATTCAACTACCTGTGCACAGCAACTGTTTCGATTTTTTTGTGCCCTTATCTCTATAAAGACAGAGCTTTTATAGACGTGGTCACAGTAGATATAGTATTTTATGGCTTGCTTTTTTCACTTAACATTTTATTTTCAATCTTTCCCCAGCATTCATGCTTTGTTGGTGAGTGTTTTCGTGTTTGGGGAATTCCTGCCATCCAGGCAAGTGTGGGCATCCCCTTCAAACCTCAGCCATACTCCAAAAGCTGAAGACACTTTTAAACTCGGCGGTAAGAATAAGTAGCTGTAACACACACTGCTCCTTCTAAAGTTTCCTTAGGAGATGCTGTGTCTGCCAACCAGTGGTGGGAAGATACATAAAGGGGAGCTCTTTGAGTTTAAAACACACCAGGCAAGTGACAGCATGTCCCCAAGTCATTGTTGTGTGCTTATTATGTGTTGGAAACTTGCTTGGGAAATCTCTGTTATCTCCTTCTTGACTTTTTTTTTTTTTTGTCCTTTTTGAGACCGGCCGCATCGCGCTCAGCCAGTGAGCGCACCGGCCATCCCTATATAGGATCCGAACCCGCGGCGGGAGCATGCACTCTCCTGAGTGCACCACGGGCTCGGCCCTCCTTCTTGACTTTTCTACTTTGACCTCCCTCCTACTTCTCTTTCACCACCATCTCAAAAAGCAGCCCTATATTAAAGTCTCAGTGGGTATGAACTTAGAACCTCCTTACAAAATCCACATATGTTTGTCAGTATATATCATTAATTTTTTCCTGGTTATAAAAAATCTCTCATGTTCAAATACGTAGAAATACAATTCACCTATCTTTCCATCGCCCAGAACTAGATTGCTGCTAATATTTTAGTTTTTAAAGAAATGTATGCTTTTTAACAGCCTCTTTGCCTGACACCAAAATGTTGAAAACCAGACTGTTCTACTTGTTCAATTTCTACCCCATGCCTGCGTGTCCACAGCCCAGATGAATTTAACACCAGTACCGTATGGCTCATGCTTTTTATCCATGTGGTAGCTGTGACAAGAAGTCTCCCCAGCCATCATTAAGAGAGGTGATTTAGTATGTCGTCAGGTATATGAAAGGCTCCTGCACTCAGAATAGCAAACAGCTGTTCATCTCCAGCGAGCCTGGAGCCAGAGGAAGGAGACCAAGCGACTGGAGCTCTGGGCATGGGGAGGGCAGGCAGTTCCCAGAGGGTCCTCGGCAAAACCCACCCCATGTCACCTGAACTGTTCCTTTAGCTGAGACTGGGATATTTTGGTTGGAAACTACAGGACAATTATGTCCTTCCATTTTCTCTCTTTCTTTGTCTGTGACTTTTCAGGACAGCATGGTTGGTGCAGTGGGAAGGCCAGGGTCGTCTATATCTTGGTAGGTCTTTAAAAGTAGTAGCCTGTGTTCTCTTCTGAAGGGCTTACGTGTGGTCTTGCCAGAAGACAGTGGGGTGGATTCTGTGACCCCTGGGGTTCTCTCCACACAGATCTGACGATGCCCGTGGCTTCTCTTCCCAGAACTCGGTGCCCCTCTGTTCAGTTTCTGCTGGCTGCCACCTTGACTGCCAGCCCTCTGGTCCTTGCCACCTCTCTGAGAGGAGCTGAGTCTCTTGCTCCACCAGCTGGAAGAGTGGAAGGAGCCTCTGGCTGGGAGTAGCATGTGTCTGTTTAGTCCACCAATCTTCGGGAGTGCCTGCCATTTGCTCTATGTGACATCAAGGGTTTTGGGTGGTGGCTGATAGCATAAAAATCACAGAGCAGGTAACTTTGATATTACAGGTGAAGAAGCAAAGGCCAGAGAAGGCCTGTCACTAGCCCAAAGTCAAGGTAAAAGAGAAAAGTAAGAAAAGATGCTCCCCTAAGGAATTTTATAGTCTGAATCCATATTATGCATGTCTCAGTAAATCACGCTACATACTCATTTGAAGCTGAAAAATTTTAGAAGACTGTGGGAAAACTTAGGGAGAAACTTCCTGTAAATAGAGGCCCAAAGCCACCAAAAACCCAAGCTAAAGTAACTGTGATAAGAAGGAATTCTGTGTGAGGGGCTATAGCGGAGCAATTGCTACCCATTCATACCCCTTGGTCTTCTCTTCGAAATGTGCCAAGATTATTCCATCACTTTGTACTAAAAGCACCTATAACTGAGGGCCTGAAGGCTTTTTCTTAGCTTACCTGCATAGCAGATCGGAAATTCTCAGGAGTTCATATGCCCAGGAGCAGCCCTCAGCCTATGGTAGGTGGTAATTGGAGCATAAATACCCCTTAAGTCCCTCACCTCTAAGGTGGGGTAATTCTGAGGTACGTTCTAAGAACATCTTCCGGAATTTCGCTGTGGGATTGAGCCCCCAGTCATTTCTCAGTTGTCCTCAGTGGTAACCTGCATATCGACCCTCCCTTCATTGGCTTCCTTCCCTTCCCTGTCTCACTTCTCTACTTCCCTGCTGGTGTTTTACTGGAGTTACCTCCCAAATAAACTCCACCTACTGGAATCCTTTTTCCAGGCCAGCCTGAAGGAACCCAAACTACCTCAAGAGTTATGATCACCTATTGATCTAGTTGAGTGATTGCCCACGACTGTGCCTACACAGGGCAGATGATTGTTATCACACACTAATCAAGATGAAAACCTGTAGAAGATGGTTTGGGTATTTACTTTGAACCAAAATAATTGGGCAGGCACCCACACTGTTCTGTGTGCATGGCCCATCCAGCTGTCCTTACACTGGGGCAAGGGTGGGTGGGTCGGGAAGCATTTACTGAGCCATCTACTCTGTGCCAGATTGTGCTAGGTACTCTACATGATCTTATTAAATACAGGAGCCCTGAGAGGTAGATAGTCATTGTTAACCCCATTTTACAGATGGGAAAAGTGAGACTAAGCAACTTGCTGAACACTCCCACTAAGTGGTGGAGTCCACATTTGAACCCAGTGCTGTCTGTTCTCAGATCTGGTGCTTTTCTATGCTCTCATGCTGCAGCTCAGAACTTACAAATATGTCCGTCAACCATAACCCTGGGCCTGGGAGACCTGGGACGCGTGCTTTTGGTGGTGGCATTCGTGACCATATCATCAGTTCATAAACCTGCTCCCCTTCCCTTCCGAAACAGGTCCCTACAGCAATGACCCTGTACTTCCCTCCACACATACGTGCCTCTGGCTGCCCTTCTGCGGCTCGTGTTCCTCTTTGTTTCACTTCAACCTCATGGGTCATGTGTGCAAAGGCAGGAAATTCCATAGCAGGAAATGAGGAAGGTGGAGGCCAGGGACGCCAAACTCTCCTCAGGGGGGACCCTGGTCATTATTCAACCTCTGGCTGCCTCCAAACGTGCCCATGGTGTGGCCATGGGTGTGCAGCGGGTTAGTGTCAGCTGAGCTGGTCAGGGGTGTGGGGTCAGTGGAAGAATTGACAGAGGGGTCTTTGCTAATCTAACTCTCCACATGTCTTCCCTGCAAACACAGCTGCCTTGTTCTGAGGCAACATTGTCCTGAATCTTATTTGCCCTCAAGTTCCTTAAGGACAGAAGCTGAGTCTTCTTCACTTTTGTGCCACCAAATAATCCGTAACCTTCCATTAGCAACAATAGACATCTACTAAGTGATATGGCTTTGAATGATGATATCTAATGAATCATGTGGCTATGTTCTAGAAGCAATTTTCATGAGCATGTGCTTTTTTAGGAATAAACTTTAGGCTGCTATTAAATTTGAGGGGGACTATTTGTTACAAAAATGTTCAAACTAATAGAAAAGTATAATGAATACTTTTGAATATAATGAATAGTGTGATGAATGCTCATATATTCATTGCCCAGATTTAATAAATAGCATTTGCCATATTTGGTGCAGCTCCCAGAACCCAGGTTTCTTTTCTGCTCTGATTGCAGTAATGACACATACCATGTTGTGGTACAGGGACATCGTGTTTGGCGCTTCTCAGAGTTACACAGGAGCTAAGCCTCAGGACCTTCAAACCTGAGTCTCCACTGAATCCCTCAATACTTACTGAGGACCTCCTATGTGTCTGGCCATGTGGAGGACACCCAGTGACAAAGATGAGGAAGTCATGGTCCCCATCCTTGAGGCATTCACTCCCTCCACGGACTGGGAAAAAACATGTAAATAGATGATTACATTGTGATGCGCTAAGTCCAAAGTTCCATTTTATAGACTGACAAACTGAGGACCTGAGAAGTTTGTCGTCTCATCTGCAGCGAGCACTATCAGATGGAAGTTGGGAAACCACGGCTGGAACCAGGGTCCTGAATTCCAGCTTTGCTGTTACTTAGCTGTGTGACCTTTAGCAAGTCACTGCCCAGCTCCTGGTCACAGTTGTTTCATCTGGAAATTAAGGGGTCAGGCTGGAATATTTTAAAGGCCCCCTTCAACTCTGAGTTTCTGGAAATTTTTATAGTGAGGTATTTAACCCACTTCCCTTCTCCGCCTGCCTATTTGCCTGTAACCTCCACTCCAAGCCAGGGCCTGTAGGAATTTCCAGTTCTGCCTGGATTCCACGATGGGTTCTAATTCTGCCCCTAGTAATGTGTGCCAGGGATAATTCTCCCAGTCAGGAATTCTTTTTGTGGAGCTAACCCATGTGCCTATTGCTGCAGTTTCCATTAATTTCCTTTGACCTGTCCTTGGGGGGAAGTTCATGATTACTGATAATTCTAGTTAATCCTTTAACTAGAAAAAGGAAACTAACCATCTAGTAAGCTGAATGAGGGAATGACTTGGCACGCCATCTGCAAAATATAAACCTAAAATATTCCAGAGTGTTCTTTGGGAGGCCACAGCCATTAACGCCCCAAGAGCCGGCTACTGCAAGACCTTGTCTCCTACTGGTGAGCACACTTCCTGAGCCAAGCCAGGAGTGTGCATGGCCACAGCAGCCCCCACCACTTTGCCCTCTCTGCGTGTTTGTGGCATAATTGTTTTATTGCTAAGACAGAACATCTCCAACCCCGTAAAGAGATTTCTGACATCTCTCTGAGCAGCTGGCTTTCCCCCATTTCAGAAGATGTCATGGTTTATTAATTCTTTGCAGAAGCAGTATGAACAGGGTATTGGCTTAATTTGGGGCAATTTACTCTTATGGTAGAAAAATTGGCTCTGTCTCCTTTTATTCAGCACAAGGGCCTATAGTTACTCCTTTAACCCCTCCTGTGCTGGGCTCTCCCCTTTCACTTCTATTTATATGATGTGGGGCCAATTATTTAACCTCACTGTGCTTCAGCTTCCTCAAATTGGGACAATCATAATACCTCTTTCATAGGTCGCTTTGAGCGAATATTAAGTTATTGAGTTAATTTAAGGTCCCTCTCTACCACAGGCTTCAAATTGACACACTGTTTTTAAAACTCTGGAAATTTTACTCTATAAAAATCTAGATTTTCAGCTTCTTGTGAATAACTGGAAGCCACCACAACCCTATGTCCACATTCCCATGCAGAGCAACTATCTGGAGCTGGATGGAGGTTGCTCCCTTTAAAAAGGACGTCTTATACCTGTCCAGGAGTTTAGGTTCTTTCATTCTACATGGGGCCAGGGACTTTCTTCATGTCCTATCTGGCTCTGAGGCCTGCAGTTTGTGGCCTGGGTTCCACTGGTTCCCCAGGTTGGGCTGCGTATAGGTCCACATAACTAAATTCTCCTCAACCCCAAAAGCTACTCAGAAGGGTCCTGGTAGCTTTACCTGTAGCAATGGCAGCAGACACCTGTGTTCACTGGGAAGGAGAAAATCCAAATGGAACAAATGGAACCTCCCCTGGGGCAAATCAATCTTTGGAGATTGAAGATAAAAGAAAAGAAAACAATAATAAATAGTGGCATTATCCCATTTTCTCATCATACTACTATCATTGAGTGCCAACCAGACAGCTGCTTTTTAAGGCACACAGTAATACCAGCTAGGGAGGTATTATTATTATTGCTCCTGTTTCATACAAAAGTGAGGCTCAGAGAGGTTGAGTAATTTGTATAAGGCCATATAATTAGGAAGTGGCCAAGGCAGTATCATTCAACCTTCAACTGTGAACTAAGTCGGGTGAAAGTTCTGGTGGGGGGTGGGCAGGGCGCATGCAGCACTGGTAGAACTCCTGAGGCATGAGCATCCCTGCCAGCACACTATAAACTGAGCCAGCAGCACAGGAGCCTCCTGCCTTGGGAAGAGGATGGGGGAAAATGTGGGAGAGGAGTGGGGGAACTATCACTTGCCCAGAGAGCCTATGCAACTGTGGTTTGTCCCCTGGGGCACATTTGCCAATGCCTGGAGACATTTTTGGTTGTCACAACTTGGGTGTGTATGTGTGTGGGGGTGCTACTGGCATCTAATGGATAGAGTACAGGGCTGCTGCTAAGCACCTACAGTGCACAGGACAGCCCCACAACAAAGAATTAGCACAAAATGTCAGTAGTGCTGAGGTTGAAAAACCCTGTCCTAAAACCTCTTTCAATTTCAAGAGTCTGATTCTAAGATGGATTTGAGGGTCACCAGCATATCTCCTGGAATCATTAAGTCACTGAGGCGCTCGTGGAAATGTGGACATTACCTGGAGGAGGACTTACGAACACACAGTTTGTTGTATCATTTGCGAATGTCAGACCTGGAAAGGACCCTACTGGTCATTTGCGCAAATCTCTCAGTTGTACTGATGAGGAAACACAGGCCCAGAGGAGAGAGTGCCTTGCTAAGATTACACAGTTAGCTCAACTGATACCTTATTCCTGAGAGACTGAAAGGAGGTGGTCACTTGCAATGCATGCCAGGGGTGGGCATCATTTCCAGGTGAATCAAGGGTCCTGTGTCACCTACACTGGCCCGTGGCTTCTCCATCTACAATAGGAGAGGGAGGAGGCATAGACTGAGAGAACTGCTAGGTCAGCTGCAATGTCCTGACAGTCCAGGGCAGTGGTTCTCAATCTCCGGCAAGCATCGGCATCCCCTGGAGGGTTTGTTAAAACACAGATTTCTGGGCTTCACCCCCTGAGTTCCCAGTCTAGTAGGTCTGGGCTGGGGCCTGAGAATGTGCATTTCTGACAAGTTCCCAGGTGATGCTGGTGCTGTTGGTCTGGGGACCACATTTGGAGAACTACTGGTCTAGGAGGTGGGGACAGATAAACTTGAGAGATGCTTGTCACTGGGAACGAGGAGAAATGATGCCTCAGACTGGGCGGCTGCAAATTAGGTGGGGGAAGCCAGAAGACCCCAACCCCTACTCACATTTTGGCCTAGAGTGGATCTGTGTCCCAGAACTTGGTTCGGTAAGATCCAAACCTCTGTTCCTGGGAAGACCACTCTGCCTTGTGGAGAGGGTCACCATGTATTTATCTTCCAAACTGGGTCACATTTGAATGTGAAAGGAGGAAGTGCTCATAATTACGTGGGACAAAAGGCACATACTGGGCCTGTCTATGGCAGATTGGGCCCTGGAAATCAACTGGGCCTCCGGGAAATGGCGGGTCCACACAGAGCCTTAAACCTCCCTCATGCATGTTTTGATATTGCCAAGTTTTTTCCACTGGGAGCAGAGGGAGTGATGCTGGCTGTCCCAAAATTTTCCAGGGCAGCCTCTAAAATATGCAGAGTAGGAGCCAGCAGAGCCTTGAACCACAACACCATGCGGACCAGTAGTGACTGGTCAGTGTCTTGGAGGCCAGCTGGGGCTACTGCTCCACGCCCTGGGGGAGCTGTTCCACCGGACCCAGCCTCACCTGCAGGGTCCTGCCCTGTATGTCCCAGCAGTCAGGGCTGAAAAGGCCTTGGAAGTCCATGTAGGGCAGATGTGGGGGCCTTCCCCAATGTGCTAAAGGAGAGTCCAAGGCCCTGGGAGGAATAGGGATGTGCCCTACGTCACCCAGGTGGTCAGCAGAGGGACCTGAACTGGTCTTGCAGGGCAGAGACCTTTCTACTCACAGTGATAGATGTATTGAATTTGAGCAGGGGTGTAAATTGAAAGGGACACTCTGCTGAGTATTAGAGGGCATAGTAGCAGCTCAGAGCAGGCATCTCTCATTTCTCATCCAGATATGGAAAACTGGAGCATGATGTCTGGTTGAAACTTTGTAGCCCATTCCCTCATAATTCAGCAAAGACCTGTGTGGTGTATTTGGGCTCTGCTCCTCCTCTGCTTTTGATTCATACTTCCTTCAAAGTGGGAGTGTTTAGGGTCTTCTTCACATTGCTTTTCACCTGGGGTCTTCCTTCCCTCCTGCATTCTGCATGGTAGGATGGGGAGACAAGGAGGGCCGGCTTGCGGGGGAGACCACAGGCCTACTTTTCACCCTCTGGAAAGGCTGTGTGTTCTGGATCCAGACCGAGCCCATGTTAGGAAAGCCAGCCACTCTACCCAAGCTGGGTGGGATGTTTGGGTGAGCCCTAGACCTAGACAGCAAGCAATGGGGGCTGGGGGGACTCCAGAGCCACCACTGGAAAAGAGGACCACACAGCAGGAAGGAATCTTGGGAATCCTATAGGCCAACCTCTTGCTGTGCAGATAGAGAAACTGAGGCCCAGAGAGGGGAAGGGATTTTCCCAAAGTCACAGAAAGCCAGGTCTGCAAGCTTCCTCCCCCAACTCTTCGTCCAAGTTTCTTCCCAGCACATTTAATCGGCCAGGCAGGAATCTGGTGCTCATCTTTAAGTCTCCCACACATGCTAGAGGTAGACGGTGTAAAGAACACGCACAGCTTCATTTGAAGCCACGTGGTGCTGGTCAGGGAGAGTGATGTGCTCATCTCTGTGTCACCAGCTCCGGGCACAGTACCTGACACACACAGGATAGACAGTATATGGTCATTCATTAAACCACATAACAGCGATCCTTCGGAAGGTTTTATCTCATAAATGGAGTTTTTATAAATTTAATATGCTTTATAAATGCACCTGAGTAACTTTGGTGAGGAAAAGAAAGAGAGGTCTTAGGTGCTCTAAATGTGAATCTTCTTTTAAAAACATTTTATTTTGTGCATTATACAAGTAATGCATATTATAGAAAAAACAGATAAGAAAAAAAATTAACATCTCAACAATGATGTGATGAACCACAGCCCTAAGGAGGGTGTGGGTAGGGGCTGGAGTATTTCAGAACCCTCAGCTCCCATTCTGAGGCACCAGACCTCACTTCTGCATCCTGATCTCCATTCTCCATGTCCTTGGCCTTGCCATCTTTGAAGGAAGAAGCTCCATGAATAACCTGGTTTCAGCATTCAGTCTTGTTTCCTCAACAAGGTCAGCTCAGGGTAGGGTGACAGCGTGCCAGTTGTTTAGCTCAAATGCATAGTCTCACTTTCTGAAAGAATGGAACCAGCTTTATGCGCAGCATGTGTACAGACATTGTCCAATCTGATCCTCACCAGGGCTCACACCCAAATGGAATCTAGGGTTTAAAAGAACGAAGAAGGTTGAGAGTGCACCCAAACCACCCCAGACACTGGGGGTCACCACCAGGGACACACCCCATGTCAAGGACACTGCAGCCACAGAAGTCAGAGCAGCTTCTATACATCTGTCACATAATGTCTTACAAATGCCATTAATGAGCAGTCATAAAATGAGAAAACAAGACATCCCCCCGCCCTTCTAAGAGGTCGCTCCCTACATGTTATGCCTGCAGTGGCTGACCTAATGTGGTGACAACTTGGCAGGAGGGGATTTGAGGACTGTGTGTACTGATCTTTGGCAGTGTGACCTATGACAGTCCACTTGACCTTTCCTCAGCTGGGAGCTCCTTTCTGTAGCGCACAGCAATAACCCTGCCCTTACCTGTTCTCTGGAACGTTGTGAGATCTAGGCCCTAATGTAAGTTGAAGTGTGTTACTGAGGGAAAAACCCACACGAGTGTTTTCTTTCCATGTGAGCAAAGCCCTGACTTGGCTGGCATTGCTCTAGGATAGACTGCTCCCCCTTTCCTTGCATTTCTGCCCCCAGTCCTACATCACTGGCTCCTCAGGAAACCCCCTCGCGGCTCCCCAACTGCTAATGTTCACTTCTGTGGAAAATGATAGGTGACAAGCTGCTCCCTGAGATACCCACAATCAGATAAGCCAGGAGGGGAAACGGGTTCTTCTGGAAGGGAAACAGACTGTACTGTGGAAATCAAATATTCCTTAGAGGAGAGCAGGAAACTTTAGATTCCAGCCACGGGTTTCTGAGGAAGGCTCACCAGAGAAACTGGGGCATCTCTGGGGTGCGGGCTGGGAAGGATGGAAGCTGTTGCTCCTGACATCTGCAGCTGTCATCTGGGGACTGGATCTGGGCTCAGTGTCCCCTCCCATATGGGTGACAAGATCAAAGTCCTCCTTCCCCTCCTCTCCCTGTAGGATGCCTGGCCCCCCTGCATTCGTTCATAATCAGAGTGCCTGGTGCTTTCCAACTTGGTATTCTGAAGTTTACCTGCAAGCAGGGATGTGAGAGGCAGCCTCGTTATTGCCATTCCCAACGTGGAGAAACTGAGGTGGGCAGTCATGTGAACGCTCCTCTGAACAGAGCTCTCTATGCTCCTTTCTGTGCACGTGTGCACGCATGCACACACACACACACACACAAACACACACACACACTCTGAGTTTTACAGCTCTCTAAAATTTATGAGGAAAGTTGAGTACCAGGAGATCACTTAATTAAGCAGCCTTCCCCTAGGAGAAAGGAAATGGGCTTCCATATTCTTAGCACCGACATCAGATTGCATGATTTACTACCCAAGGCTTGCGTTTCTCCCCAAATCAACTCCCCTCTAGTATGAACATCTATCACTTTGAAGGCAGTTCAGACACCACCTTGCCTTCCTCTGCCCCCTTCCCTGGTACCCCCAGGCCCTCAGCATTTCCTCTGATTTGCCTCCTTGCCCCAGAAGTTCAGGGTCAGGCTGGGCCCTGAACAGAACTCTGTGGTAGCCCAGCCCTCGGGAGAGGAAAAGTCCCTGCACTCAGGCTGTCATGGAGGGGCCATCGTGTGAGAATGTGGGGGCTGGTGACCAGTCCCTGCTCACAGCCAACTGTGGCTGCTGATGGCTGCCATGAAGATATACGAGTTTAATCAGGCCCCTGACAGGTAAAGACCCTAACAACGAGGACAGTTTGTTCCCTCCCAAACTGTTGAGTATCTAAGCCAATGTTTACTTTGGAATTGAATGAATAACATTGTTCTGGGAAAGGAAATTTTAAAAAGCAGGCTTATAATTTACAGTAGAGAGGAGAACAAATCTGGAGGTCTTGCCCCCCCCACCCCACCCCCTGGGGCCCCTCCTGCAATGCCTCGCTCTTTTTGCTGTTTTAAACTTCTAAACACACCACAACCGACCAGCTCATCTTAGCCCTGCCAGTGAAGGTCTCAACATTGCCAGACTCCCTATAGCTGCCAACAAACTCATTGCTTCAAGGCAGAAGTTTTCTTTTTTTCCTTTAAAAATCAAAACCAAATGCTACTGAAATTCCAAATGCTGTGAGAGTCATTTAAAATGTGGAGTAAAGAGCAACTTTCTGGGGTGGGCCAGAGGTTCACCTGCCCCCATCTCCTCCAGGTTAGGACAGAATGACTTCTTAAAAAAATGAAACAAGGAGAGAAAGCCCACCAACCCCCCAAAGCCAAACCTAGCAAAACACGTCCCTCTTCTGGGGTTGAGGAATCTCTTTGCTGAGGAAGGTCCATTTATTTTCAAATTCTTGGTCTGGGAGAGAGGAATAGTTCCTTTGTACTCAGATTCTAGAAAACTCCCAGGGGCTTTCTTAGAAGAGACCAGGCTGGCACCTCTTGCCTGTCCTCAGGCGTGGGGGTGATGGTTTGTAGTTGTGGGCACCCTGGCCAGCCAGGGGGTGCTCGAGACCAGCCTGTTTCCTTCAAACAGGATAAAGTCTCCTTTCTAAAAGAAGCACTCCTTTGACTGTGAAGACCAAGAGAATTCCAGAATTCAGAGCCCTGAGAATTCCAAATGCCTTTCACCCACCTCCCTCTCCTGAGGTGCCCCCAGACAGAAGACAGGAAGAAGGGACACACAGGAAGTTCACACAGGCAGCTGATCTGGTGGAGGGGGGTCCCTCAGAAAGACATTAGGCTGGAGCAGGACCCTCAGACTCTTTGCCTGGCCTCGGGCAGAGGCACCTCCTCGCCCATCCTCCTCCATAAACCAGGGCCTCACTGCACGCCGCCGCCGACTTACCTCGGATGCCTCGGATTAGCTAATTGATGGGGGGAGGCCACTTTGAACATTTCAAGGCCTGGTCAGGGGCCAAGTCTCATTACTTAGCTTCAAAGTCAGAAACTCCATAAAAAGTTCATTGGTGGAGCTGATTGTTCCAGATTGTCCCAACGGAACTGAACCCACCATGGCACCCCGGGCCTCATGTTTTAATGTGGGACAAGAACACGTGTGTGGTACTGGGCTGTGTGGGGAGGGGGCAGTGGGAGCCCAAGACCAGCTTTGCATTTTCTTTTCTCTTTTCAAACACTTAAAAATTACAAAAGAACTATAACCACACTACACAAAATTTGGGAAACAGAAGAGAAAAAAAATGTTGCAGAAGCCCACGCTTTAATACAACAATAATATTTCTTTCTAGGCACTTTTCTTACATATAATATGTATAATTTTTATATACTGCTAGTCAGCATATGCACACAAATATACCCTGTTTTTGCTCCCTCCTCCCCCCCCCCCCCCCCCCTCCCCCC
>NW_007726925.1:0-1974 GCF_000696425.1 Galeopterus variegatus
TCTCAGGATCGCGCTGTTTCCTGACACGGGTGCTCCAGACCCGTCGCCATTTTCAATCTCTGGAAACATTTTTGATTGTCATGATTTAGAGGTGGTGCTACTGGTATCTAGTGGGTACAGGTCAAGAATGCTGCTAAGCATCCTCCAGTGCACAAGAAATGGCTCCCCTTCTCCCAACAAAGAATTTCCAGCCCAATGTATTGTTACGAAGATTGAGAAATCCTGTTTTATACAGAAAAATGAAAACTGAAAACCTGGAGGAATTTTTGTTGTAGTAATGATCAAGTCTAAGATAATTATACATGAACAGTATAGTCAAGGTAATAAAGAGAAGTGGAATAAATATTAAAATCGTCAAATCAAAATTATTATTATTTTATGATAAAATGAATTAGTCCAAGAACATCCTATGGCATATAAAGGAGTTCAGTTATATGTCCATTAATATGTCCTACATATTATACCAGTAATAACAGTTAGAGATGAAAGAGAAAGATGTTTTATTTATATAGATGACTCAAAATATAAAATACCCCCAAACTCCCACAAAACCTCAAAAAACTATAAAATACCTAAAGACCCCCATATATTGTGGGCCAGACATATATGAAAAAAATAAAATTTTCCTGAGGCTCATATAAGAAGACTTAAGTCTTTTTATAAAGAGAGATGTCCCCAAGTTGGCTTATAAGTAATTCTATTCCACTAATAATTTTAAATTGAAAATTTTGAAGAATTTTACAAAATAAATCTAAAGTTAATATGGATGAATAAATATGCTAATTAATAATTTATCTATGAGATAATGAATTAATTTATAAAGCCACAATGAACAAAAGTGTAGTACTCACTTCACAATAATCAAATTGGTGAAAAGAAACAGAAACTCTAGAAATAAGCCTAACTACATTAAAAATTTGTAATATGATTTAAGTGTCATGCAGGGACACATTAATGAGTACATAGTGGAATAGTCATATTGTTAAAAAAAAACAGTCCATTAAGAAGATATAGTAATTATATACCTTCTTGCCCTTAACAATGTAGCTTTGAAAAATATAGAACAAAAACTAATAGATACTTAAAGATAAACTGACAAATCTGAAATCATAGCAGGACAATTGTCACACTTCTTTAAGAAATGAATATTTCAAATAGGCAAAAATAATGACACAGAATTTAAATGGCACAATAAACAACTTTATACTAAAAAACTTATAAGGCACACTCATTACAAACACACATAAATTACTCATGCAAATTAATAATATATTAGACCAGAAAGAAAATCTCAGCAAATTCTAAAAAGAAGAGATCATATAGGCTTCATTCCCTGCACAAATGAGAAAATAACTAAAGGAGAGATTAAATGAATCTCTACACTCATAAATACAAAAACACTCAAAAAAGTCTTGTGTTAATAAGGAAATAAAAAGTGGAAATTACAAACTATTTAGAAATAAGCAATAGAGCATTAAATATTAAAACCTGTGAGATGTAGCTAACGCAGTTATCAGAGGAAAATTTATGGACTTAAATGCATACATTATAAAATGAGGGAAATTGAAATCAAATGGACCAAGCATAATATTCAGGATCCTAGAAAGAACAAAACAATCAAATTTCCAGAAAGCAGAAGGAAGGACTAAATAAAGATAAAAACTGACATTAATAAAATAAACAAGAACAGCAAAGCCAGTTGAATTGATCAATAAAACCTCTTCAAGTCTGATTAAGAAAAAAGAGAAAGTAAAAATAAACAGCATCAGAAATGAGATAAGGGTATGTAATCATAGATATTTAGGAATTACATTTTATAAGATGGTATCTTTATATTAATAACTTTGAAAGAGTAGATAAAATGCATGACTTTCTAAAAAGCTATATAAATTAACAAAATTAGCTCAAGAAGTAGTAGAAAGTGTAAATATGCTTTTTTCTTTTTCTTTTTTTTTTTTTTTTGTCCTTTTTGAG
>NW_007726925.1:2911-3425 GCF_000696425.1 Galeopterus variegatus
ATCCGAACCCGTGGCGGGAGCGCTGCTGCACTCCCAGTGCTGCACTCTCCCGAGTGCGCCATGGGCTCAGCCCATAAATATGCTTTTTTCTATTGAAGAAATTAGAAAGCTCATCAAAGATATACCTTTATGAAAAACATCAAGCCTAAATGGTTGTTTATTTATTCCTGCCACACTTTTAAGAAAAAGATAATTTTTATGTTATAAATTGGGAAGATGCTTAACTCATTCTATGAGCCTGGTATATATTTGATATTAAAATCATAACAGAAGTCAATGCCTATTTTTCAAAATTATTCTTTCATGATAAATACCCTTCCCTCCCAATATTCTTGTGCATGAGAAATAGAAGAAAACATCTATTATCGAGGTAAATATATCTCCAGAAATCTACAGCAGTGGTAAAACCATGAGAAATACTTCCATTCAAGGCATGAGTGAGACAAGTTTTCCTATCATTTGTACATTCAATATTGTATTTGGAGGTCCTAGCCAATGCTATACAACAAGAAAA
>NW_007726925.1:3627-11569 GCF_000696425.1 Galeopterus variegatus
TATGCTCTGGGAGAGCCAAGAAAATTTAGGTGAAAAATGAGAGGTGGGTCTGCCTTGCTAAATATCAAGACATATTATAAAACTATATCAATTAAAGTGGAATGATATTGATGGTAAAGATCTAACTAAAACAGTGTAATAAGAGTTCAGAAACAGATACCTACATATATGGGTATTACTTTGTGGAAAAAATTGGCATTCCATACTAGTGAAGGAAAGTGAATAAATTGCGTGAAATAATTAGATAGTATTTGGGAAAACAAAATTATATTTTTAACATTACAGTAGTCACCAAAGTAAATTCTAGATGAATGAAAGAGCTAAAAGTTATATAAAAACAAAACCTTAAACTTATTGAAAGAAAATATAGTACATAAGCTACTAAGTTTGTCTGAATAAAATTAAAAGCTTTTGTATGACAAAAGACACCATAAACAAAATTAAATGAGCACATGCTGGTGGAAAATACATTTTTATATACAAAGGATTAATATCCAAAGTATACATAAAAATTTAAAAATCAATAAGGAACAGATCATTAGCCAAAAAGGAAAATAATAAAAATATACAAATAGGCAATTCATAGAAAATTAACTAAATGGAGAATAAACATAAAAAGTTGCTCAACTTCACGAGTAGTGAGGGACATCCAAAATAATACACAAAGAGATACCATTTTCCACCCATTATATTGAAAAGAATATTTGATAGTATCAACTGTGGGGATGGTATGAAGAAACAAGTACAGTACTCACCTACCTTGCTTGTTAGGGTATAAATTGGTTCAGATATTTTGAAGGGCAATTTGGCAGTATCTATTACATTTGAAAATGCATTTACCACATGGCCAAGAAAAGCCAAGAGAAACTTCCACAGAAGTGTGCAGGGAGTCATGATAAAAGTGTTCTTTCCAACCTTATTGATAACGAAAGGCTGGAAACAACCTAAATGTACACTGATAGAAGAGTTCAGTAAACTTTGGTAAATCATACTATACTGCAGTTTTTTAAACATTGAAGTTGATTTATACGGATTGATATAAAAAGACAACGAAGATATATTGACATTTGAACAAAGTAGGCTGCAGCATAATATGTATAATACAATATCAAACACATAGAACCAGACTCTATGCTATGTATTTTTCACTGAAGAGCATATAAGTGTATTGTGTGATAGCAGAACATTGACTAATATGCTAGCTGATTCTGAAGTTGGATTACCTGGGTTCAAATGCCTATTCTTCCACCTGGGTGCCCCTGAGCACATTACTCAGCTCCCCACCTTTTGTTTCTCAGTTTCCTCTTCTGTAAAATTGTAAAATGGAGATAGCAGCTATACCTAGTTTGTAGGCTGTTGGGAAGATTACACAAGTTAATATATGCAAAGCACTTTGAGCACTGCCTGATGTGTGGTAAGCACTCCTAAGAGTTATCTATTTTTGTTATGGAAGAAACTTTTGATTTGCACACATTGAACTGATTAACAGTTACTCGTAGTGAGAGAATGCAGTCAAAGTTAGAATGAGGCTTTGGTCAAGGAGAAATTTTGCTTTGTCTGGATAGTTTGATTTTTACAATCAAGATACATTCTAATATTTCTTGTGGAATTAAAATAAATGTAATTTAGTAAAAATCAGTGGGAAAAGTAGAAATGATGTTGGGACAACCATCTAATCATTCGGAAAAAATAAAGTTAGAGCCTGACCACAAAGCTTGATAGTCTCAGGCATATTAAAAATTGAAGTGTAAAAAATGAAACCACAAAAAAATAAGAACAAGCTAAATAGTTTAATAGTGAGGACAGCCTTCTTAAGATGACATCAAAGGCAGAGAACATAAGGGAAAAAACTGACATAAAAATATAAGTTGTTTTTCAATGACATCACAAATGAAATTAAAGGGTAAAAAATTGAAAAGATTATTTAAAATATACACAGCAAGGGGATAATGCCATTCTTTATTAGTAGCTTTTACAGATTAATAAAAAATAGAAAAATTATCAAAGAGAGTGAACAGGCAATTACCAAAATTAGAAATACAAGTGGACAATAAAAACATGCAAAAATGGCTTAACCTCAGTAGTTATCAAAGATATGCAGATTTGAATAATCTTTACTTTGTCAAAGACTTAAAAAAAATATTATTAGTACTGGAGGAAGTTTGAGGAAGAAGATGATTTAACCAGTATAGACTGGAATATATTTTGTGCAAAATAGTTTTGCAGTAAGTATTAAATGTCTTAAAAATAAGAATATTCTTTGACCCAGAAATTCGATTTCTAGAAATTACCTAAATAAAATAGTTATGGATAAGCACACAGACGCATATACAATGATGTTCACTGTGGTTTTATTTAAACTAGTAACAACTGAAAACTATTTAAACATCCAGTAATAAATTGTTAAATGAATTGTGGTGCATACAAAGTAGGGAATACTTTTCAGCCATTAAAAGTGATGTGCTTGAAGACTATTTACTGGTATGGAAATATGTTATGAATGTGTGGGAGAATATAGAATGCACAACATCAATAATTATAATTTCAATTTAGTTTTTAACAAACAAGAAACCCCTATGCATGTGAATAAATATAAAGCTAGACCTATGTCTGTCTATATCTTTATCTTTTTTTTATGTCTATACATCTATATGTATGAGTAAATAAAACTAGATAGAAAAGCAGTGCAACATTAAAATTGATTATTTCTGGGCAGTGATGACGTTTATTGTTCTCTCAGTGCTTTATATTTATTTATTTTATTTAGTTAAATATCATAACCAATACATGAATAAAAGAATGTAAAAAAATCAAAGTAGTACAGGTGAAGCTGAAGTCTTTCAGACCAATTCCTTGCCTCATCCCCCCACACTCTCCCTGTAGAAATTCATTGTTATTAGTTTAGTGTGTCCCTCCAGAACTTTTTCTCCCCATTTACGTACATGTTTTTCCTCCAATAGTTTGACATTTAAAATGTCTTTTTAAAACTTGTTTGTATTTATTCTGAAAATATTAATTGTATTATCTTTTAATTCCTAGAATTAAGGGATATCTTCTCCATGCTATTTACTTTCCTAGCCCTTCTCCATCTGTTACCTGCCATCTCCAGAATGGTTATCAATTGAGATTTTATTTCCAGTTTGTTGTTTAATTTTCTTTCTGTCAATTAATTAGACTCAACTATAAATTTTGACTGATTTCTTTGTGCACTATTTTTTTATTGTGTCCTAATAGCTTTAGATTCTTATTTTATTTTATTATTATTTTCTGCAATACCTCCTCTTGTAATTCTTCCAAGAGGGATTTGTGTGTGATAAACTTTGAGTCCTCGAATGATTTAAAAAAATTTATTTTGCCCTAAGGCATGACTGATATTTTGGCTGGGTATAGAAATATAAATTTAATATAATTTTCTCTCAGCAATTTGATACTATTGCTCTTCAGTATTCTGAGTTGCTCAAAAGTTAGGTGACAGTATGATATTTGTTCTTTTGCAGGTATCATTTTTGCATGTATCAATAGTTTTTTATTGCTAAGTAGAGTTCCCTTGTATGGATGCACCTCAATTTGTTAATCTGTTCACCAGTTGATGGACATTTGGGATGTTTCTGGTTTTTGGTGGTTACAAATAATTGCATATAGGTTTTGGTGTGGACATATATCTTCATTTCTTTTGGGTAAATACCCAGGAGTAGAATTGTTAGGTCATATGGTGAGTATATCTTTAACTTTATCAGAAACTGTCAAAATGTTTTCCAAATGGCTGTGCCTTTTAAAAACATTTTATTTTGAGATAATTGTAGATTTGCATGCAGTTGTAAGACATGACATAGAGAATTCCCATGTATCTTTTACCCAGTTTTCCCAACAGTAACATCTTGTAGAACTGTAGTGTAAAAACCAATATGTTGACATTGAACTAGTCTAGATACAGAACAGTTTGATACTGTAAGAATCCCTCATGTTTCTCTTCCCCATCTCCCCAGCCCTAGCCCTGACAACCACTAATCTATCTTGCATTTCTGAAGAATGTTATATAAATGAGATCATACAGTATGTAACCCTTTGGGATTTACCTTTTTCACCTACCACAATTTTCTGGAGATATATCAAAGTCGTTGCATATAATCAATAGTTTATTCCTTTTTATTTCTGAGTAGTATTCCATGGTATGGATATACCATTTGTCTATTGAAGGACATCTGGGCTGTTTCCAGTTCTGGCTGTTACAAGTTACGTTGCTATAAACATTTATATATAGGTTTTAGGTGAATGTAAGTTTTCTTTTCCTGGAACAAATGCTTACCATTTTGTATTACCACAAGCAATGTATGAGTGATCCAGTTTCTCTGCATCTTCACTGGCGTTTAATAAACTATTGTTTATTTTGGTCATTTTGGGTAGGTGTGTAGTGATATTTTATTGTGATTTTAATTGACATTTCCCTTATGGTGAATGATGTTCACTTTATTTGACATTGGTATATCCTCTTCAGTAAAATGTCCCTTATGTCTTTTGCCCATTTTCTAATTTATCTGTATTTTTACTGTTGAGTTTTGAGAGTTCTTTCTATATGCTAGATACTAGTACTTTGTTGGATATGTAGTTTGAAAATATTTCCTCTTAGTCAGTAGCTTGTCTTTTCATCACATGGTTTTTGCAAGCAAAATTTTAAATTTTGATGAAGTACATTTTATCACTTTAACCTTTTATGATCATGCTTTTGGTATGAAGCCTAAGAACATTTTGCCTAGCCCTAGGTCCTAAAGATTTTCTTCTATTTTCTTTCTAAAGGTTTTATAGCTTTACCTTTTACATTTTATGTCTGTGATTGTAATCCATTTTGAGTTATTGCATTTTTTAAAGTGTGAGACTTAGATTAGGGCTCATTTTTTTATCCCCGATGGATATCAACTTGCTCCATCACTACATCACTACTGAATTGTTTATGCACCTGTGTCAAAAATCAGTTGCTTATATTTGTGTGGATCTATTTCTGGGTTCTTTATTCTGTGCTATGAATCTATGTGTCTATCCCTATATCAATATCATACTGTTTTGATTGCATTAGCAATATAGTAAGCTTTGATAGTGGGTAGAGTAATTCTTTATTCTTTTATTCTTTTTTCTCTGTACTTTTCCAAGATAATTTTAGCTATTCTAAGGTTTGTGCTTGTCCATATAAACTTTAGGATAAGCTTGTCTATGTCTACAAAAATCCTTACTGGTAGCTTGATAGAAATTGCATCAAACCCGTAAATCAATTTGGAGAGAACATCTTTACCATGACATTTTTACGATGTTGAGTCTTACAATCCATAATCATGGTATGTCTCTCCATTTATTTAGGTGTTCTTTGATTTGTTTCATCAGCATTTTGTAATTCTCAGCATACTGTTCATGTGCATACGTTTTTTATATCTAAGTATGATTTTTCCTGGAGTGGTTGTAAATGGTATTGTGTTTTTAACTTTTGTTTCTACATATTTATTGTTAGTACATAGAAATGCAATTGATTTTTGTGTTGATCTTTTATCCTGTGACCTTGCTAAACTCCTTACTCATTCTAGAAATGTTTTTGTAAATCCCTTGGAATTTTCTATGTAGATAGTCAAGTCATTTTCAAATAGAGATTGATTTATTTCTTCCTTTCCAAGTTGTGTACCTTTTATTTTTTCTTATTTACTTATTGTAGCTAGAACTTCCAGTACTATATTCAATAAGAGTGGTAAGAATGACATCCTCGCCTTATTCTCGGCCCTAGAGAGGAAGTATTCAGTCTTTTGCTGTTGAGTATTATGTTAGCTGCAGTGCATTTGACGATGCTGTTTATCAAGTTGAGATAGTTCTCCTCTATTTTCTAACTTGCTGAGAGAATGTATTCTGAATGGGTATTAGATTTTATCAAATGCATTTGCTTTGGCAATTGATATGATCATATGATTTTTCTTCTTTAGCCTGTTGATATGGAGTATTACATTCATTGATTTTTGAATGGTGAACCAGCCTTGCATATCTGTTATAAATCCCATTTGGTCATAGTGTATAATTATTTTAATACATTGTTAGATTTGATTTGCTAATATTTTGTTGAGGATTTTTGTGTCTAATTTCATAAGTGATATTAGTCTGCAACTTTCTTTTACTTTTTTCTTTTTTTCTTTACTATTTTCTTTTTAAAGTTTCATTGTATGATTTTGGTATCAGGGTAATACTAGCCTTGCAATATGAATTGAGAAATGTTCTGTCCTCTTCTGTTTCCTGGAGTAGATTATGTTAAATTGGTGTTATTGATGTTAATTCTTTTTTAAACGTTTGGTAGAATTCTTCAGTGAAATCATCTGGGCCCGAAGATTTCTTTCTCTTATTTTTTTTAGAGGGGGGAAGATTTTAAAGTATGAATTCAATTTCTAGAATGGTTACAGGTCTTTTCACATTATATATTTGATTTAACTGAGTTTTGTTAGCTTGTGGTTTTCGAGGAATTGGTCCATTTTTTTTTTCAGTTGTCAAATTTATGGGAGAAAATTTGTTTTTGGTATTCTAATATTATCCTTTAAATGGCTCCAGGACCTGTAGGTATATTCCTACTTTCATTCCTGATACTGGTAATTTTTCCTTTTCTTTTTGACACCCTTGCTAAAGGATTATTAGTTTTATCAATTTTTTCAAAATATCAGCTTTTTGTTTAATTGATTTTTCTCTTTTTATTCTGTTCTCATTTTCATTAATTTCTGCCCTGATATTTATTATTTCCTTTCTCTGCTTTCTTTGGGTTTATTTTGCTCTTCTTTTTTTTGGTTTCTTGAGGAAGACACGTAGATTATTGATTTGAAAATTTTCCTTTGCTTTACTGTGTCCATTTAGTGGTATGAATTTTCCCTCAGCACTGCTTTAGCTACATCCCATATATTTTGGTATGTTGTATTTTCTTTTTATTCAGTTCTATGTTTTTGTTTCTGTTTTTTCTTTAAATTTAGTTTCCTTTGAGACTTCCTTATTGACCCATGGATTATTTAGAAGTATGTTATTTGGTTTACAAGTGGTTGCAGATTTTCCTGAGGCTGTCTTTTCTTTTTCTGATTTCTAGTTTGATGTTGCTATGGTCAGAAAGCATATTTTGTATAATTAAATTCTTTTTTATTCATTGAGGTTTGTTTTATGGCCTATGGTTTGGTTTATCCTGTTGAATCTTCCATAGGCCCTTGAAAAAAACATATTTTGCTGTTGTTGAGTGGAGTATTACATATATTCCAGTAGGATCTTGATGGTTGATTGTGTTTTTCAGAACATTTTATTTTTTCTGATTTTCTGTCTAGCAGTTTTTTCAGTTGTGAGGGAGTGAAGTCCCAACTATTATTGTGGGTTTATCTATTTCTCTTTTCAGCTCTAACAGTTATTTTGGTTTCATGTGTTTGAAGCTTTGTCATTTGTTGTGTGCATATCTATGATTGTTAGGTCTTCCAGGTGGATTGATCCTTTTGTCATTGACTTCATTCTGAAGTCCAATTTTTTGGATATTAATATAGCCACTTCTGCTTTTAGAAATTAATGTCATGGCATAATTTTTTCTGTTCTTTTATTTTTAACATACTTGTGTTGTTGAATTTGAAGTGAGTTACTTACAAACAGCATTTAGTTGGGTCATCATCTTTCTATCCACTCTTCTCATCTCCGACTTTCAATTATTGTACTTAGTCCATTTTCATTTAAGGTAATTATTGAGGTGTTAGGCCTCAAGTCTGACATTTAGTTTTATTTTTCTATTTGTTTTCTCTGTTTCTCTATTCTTACTGCTCTATGGGTTACTTGAACATTTTTAAGGATGTCATCTTGATTTATTTTATTTTATTTTATTTTTTTTGTCTTTTTGTCTTTTTTCGTGTCCGGCAATGGACCGCAACCCTCAGTGTCATGCCCGTACCGGACCGGGACCAGCAAT
>NW_007726925.1:12020-41065 GCF_000696425.1 Galeopterus variegatus
TTTTAAGGATGTCATCTTGATTTATTTTATTTTATTTTATTTTTTTTGTCTTTTTGTCTTTTCTCGTGTCCGGCAATGGACCGCAACCCTCAGTGTCATGCCCGTACCGGACCGGGACCAGCAACGGGATCGCAACCCTCGGTGCTGCGCCTGCCCCTCGCTCAGCCCGTGAGCGGGAACCGGTCTGTATGTGGGATCCGAACCCTCGGCGGGAGCGCCTCTGCGCTCCCAAATCATCTTGATTTATTTAGAGCACTTTTGAGTGTGTAACTTTGTACAGTTTTCTTGGTTGTTGCTGTGGATGTCACAATATCAATATGTGACTTATCATGATCTATTAATATCAACGTTTTACCACTTTGAGTATAGTGATGGAAGGTTTAATTACATTTAGGTCCCCCCTTTTAAAAATTACCCTCACTATTAAATATTATTGTCTTGTATGGCAGATGGTGTTAATAGCTCTTGTTTCCATCATCACATGTGATTCAGAAAACTCATAAGGAGAAGGATAATCTACTGTATTTATTCACATTTCTGGGCATTCTATTGTTCTTTCTTCCTTCTTGATGTTATGAGATTTTTTTCTCCTCTTATTGTTTTCTTTATATTTGAAGAACTTCATTTAGCCATGCTAGTGATAAGTTCTTTCAATCTTCCTTCATCTGAGAATTTCTTTATTTCCTTTCATTGCCGAAGGATACTTTTGCTGGGTATAGAATTTTCAGTTAACAATTCTTTTCTTTCAGCACTGAAAAATGTTGTACCACTTCCTCCTGCCTCCTGGTTTCAGATAAGAAATCTTATGTCATTCAACGTGATGTTTTCCTTTGGTAATGTGTTGGTTTTTCTCTTGCTGCTTTCAAGATTCTCTTTTGTTTTTAGCTTTCAGAAGTTTAATTATGATGTGTCTTTTTTTGAGTTTGTTCTATTTGGGATTCATCACCTTATTGCATCTGTGGGCTTGTATCTTTTTCCAAATCTGGGAAGTTTTCAGCCTTATTTCTTGGAATGCTGTTTCAGCTCCACTCTTTCTCATCTTCTGGGACTCCAATGATACAAATGTTGCATCTCTTGTTACTGTTCACAGATCTCTGGGTCTGTGCTCATTTTTCCATCTATTTTCTACATGGTGCTCAGAATAGCTAAATTACACTGGTCTGTCCTCAGGTTCACTGATTTTATTCTCTGTTGTTTCAATTCAATAATGAGCCTTTCCAGCAAGTTTTTTTTTTTATTTCTATTATTGAATTTTTTCAGTTCTATAATTTCCATTTAGTTCTCTTTAATAGGTTATGTTTCTTTACTGAATTTTACTGGTTTTTCATTTGTTTCAAGAGAATGTGTAATGCCTTGTTAAGCCACTTTTTTAATGGTTAATTTAAAATCCTTGTCAGTTAATTTCAATATCTGATTCATCTCAGTGTCGGCATCTATGGATCATGTTTTTTCATTCGAGTTGTGATTTTGCTGATTCTTGATAAGATGGGTGACTTTTGATTGTATCCTGAACATTTCAGCTGTTATCAGTTCTATCAAAATTTTTCATTTTAGCAGTCATCCTATTTAGATTTGGCGTGCAGTCCCTGGTCTACATTGATGGGCTATGGTTGTAATGGCAGTCTAACTTTCAAAGCCTGCATGGTATCATTTTGGTCTGCACTGGGGCTTCCACTGATCCCTGCTGGTGCTAGAGTGGGAAGAAGAAACTTCCCCACGCTGGGCCATCTGGTAAAACTTGCTGGGAAAGGGCCTCCACAGAGACAAAGAGCACCTCCAAGGCCAGTTGCTTATGTGATGGAATCCTCCTGCCCGTGGGAGATGGAGAGAGCATTTTGCGCTGTGTGATTGTTGTGACAGGATTCTATTTGCCTGTGGCCTTCTGGCTTCATGGTATCTCTGATGGGAGAAGGGAATCTCAGGTCCTATGGGGAAGGAGATTTCTTGTTAGTCCAGGAATACATGTTATGGTGTGCTCCCCCTTGCTAGTGCCTCCAAGTTGGGGTTACATCATACCTCTGGGTGGGGCACAGAAGTCTGAGGCCCAGCACCTCAGTTAATTTTTAATCTTTTTCTGGAGCTTTCCTCCATGTATGGTGGCAGGGATGGCTCAAGCTCAGCAAGAGCTCAGGTCATCCAGGCACTGTCCTGTCTCTCTGGAGTAGATACTCATGAGCATTACCTCTCCTGCAGGCCTGTGTATGTCCATAATGCTGCTTGACACATTGGCCAGGGAATTAAATGGTTAGGGGCGACCCACTTGGCTTCTCCTAATGTAGAAGGAGATTCCTCAACCAATGCTCTGCAGGTGCTCCAGGCGTGCCCCATCCAGGCTTGGCATATTCTTGGTGCCACTTGCATCATTTTCTGTGGTTCTTTTCTGAGTGTTTGTTTTCCTTATCAATCAAATTCTATCTTCCTTTTATATTTCAGAGAATTCTCAGGCCTTCTGGTCTACCAAGAATAACTCTGTATTCCAGTGTGGTTTAGAAGAACATACATACTAGTGTGTGTGCACGTATGTATATACATATACGCATGTATATGATTTCTGAGGATTTTGAGAGTAGTTTAGCTAATTGCGTTCATCTAATCTCTGTTTTGTGATATATGTTTTCTTGAATTTTCTAAAATAAATATGAATTACTTTTATAATCAGTAAAACCCATTAATATAATAAAAAATTTTTTTTTCATAGCTGTGTATTGAGTATTAAGCTATGGGTAAGTGCTCAGGGGCCTCCTCTTGGGTAGATGAGAGAGATGTGAAAATGTGCACTCTTTGGAAAAGGTAATTTTCTAAAATAAATATGAATTACTTTTATAATCAGTAAAACCCATTAATATAATAAAAAAATTTTTTTTTCATAGCTGTGTATTGAGTATTAAGCTATGGGTAAGTGCTCAGGGGCCTCCTCTTGGGTAGATGAGAGAGACGTGAAAATGTGCACTCTTTGGAAAAGGTCTCCAGGCAGTGGAAGGCATATTTACCCTTCTGGGGGTGCAAAGTTGGGGCCCCCAGATGCAGAGCTGGGTTTAGCCACTGTGAGGCGGTGTGTGACTGTGGAATGTTGTTCCGAGGTCTCACAGGAGGGGGCGAATCCTTCCCCTTCTCCAAATTGCCAGTGTGTGCAAAATGCTAACACTACACATTTAAGTGACGTATAGATCAGAACAGAATCATAGCTTGATGACATAAATTAAAGTAATTATATTCATTAGCATGATAAAAAATATGCAAACAAATGTTTATTAAATGCAACCATACATCAACTCCAAAGGCTTTGGCGTTGTTTATGTCTTTGTTGCTCCAGCATTTCGTCAAAGGTGGCCTGTCATGCTGAACCTAATTGACACTAATAGCAGTGCAGGGAGGAGGAGCCAGCCCAGAACATCACTTGGCAGTGAGAGCACTGGAGGGCTGGGGATTTGCTACCAGGCCTGACTGAATCGCCCCATAGCTGTTCCCGATGAAGGCCTGGGGAAGGAAGTCCAGGTCTCCTTACATATAATGGAGGCAGGGCTGCCCACTTCCCCAGGATATTTGAGGAGGTGTACAGAAGGTCTAGAGGCACTTTCTCCTGTCAGTACCTAATACAATACCTGCCACTAAAAGGGAACCCTCTTCTGTAAGATCAAATGTGTCTTTCCAGCTGTTGGTGACTCTTCAGCAAGCAAAAGCACTTGCTTGTTCTGGATCCTGTTCTGGAGATGGGACATAGGCTGTCCTATAGGGAGGCTGTTGTACATTTGTGTTGGGTTCTTTGCTGGAGAATTTGGCAGGCTGCTCTGATGAGACACCTCATTTTTGCCCAAAAGCATGTGAATCCCACCCACAAGCACAGTCACAAAAAGAGCCAGGTTCTTTAGCTGTGCTGCTCAGGCAAGCTGAGGCATTTGCTTTGGCCCCGAGGGCTGACGTATCACAGGTGTGCTTATGTTCATACAGCCAGCAATCATTAGCACTGTTTACCATGCTGGCAGGGTTGTTTAGAAAGAGCTGGGCTGAGTGCAATTGAGTGGTCTGTTTGTCTGTCCATCTATCCAACATATGTTGAGTATAAGGTGGAGACTGCGAAATGTCAGTGACTGGTGGAGAAGGGGATGTGGAGGAGGTTTGACAAGGAGAGATGGTCCAGGGCTTTAGGTGGGGGCCAGGAGTTTCCCTCCCTCCCCACTATGTTTCTACCTCTACTTTATCCTTGGAGTCCTGTGAAAACCGCAGCCCCACTCCAGAGAATTTGGTTCCAGGTGCTGACAGGTTGAGCCATCATTTGGTCTCATTCATTCTTTGTAATCCCAGTTAGTTTCCTGGACAGAAGGGGCAAGTGAACTATTTAAACCTTGTCTTTGTTCTGCCTTCCTTAGCTCTTCTTGCCCATGATGGCCAGTGGGCTACAGAGACTTATTCTCTGTCAAGGTGACTTTACAGGTGTCACCAGTGCTTGTCCATCTGCCTTTTGAAGGACAATGAGATGCTGCAGAGAGCAAGGCTTTTTCTCTCAGGATCTGCGCTGCTCCTTCCACCCTGGGAAGGAAGCGGGATGTGGAGATGCTGGAATTTTGAGGTCAGCACTAGCATCTGCTAGGAGGTGATCTGGAGTTTCTGTGGTGGGGAGCAGGGAGAGCCCCGAGAGTCTGGCTTGCCCTGGGCACCTCAGGGCTGACCACTGCAAATCCTCACTTGACTTCCCTAAAAAAGGGAGCCTGAGTAATTTATTTCTGTGGGGTGGTTTATGCTGGGAGGGAGAGAACAGATGTTAAGAAAACAAAGGAAGGCGCGCCACTTTTGTTTCTGAGCCAATGGTGATCAATTCTGTATACTTTACTGCCTCGTCCATGTTTTGGGGATGGATATTTCAAGCCATTTCAATCAAAAGTGGTGCCACTCTAGGCTCTAAACAAAGGCCTAGATTTATTTTTTTTCTGGCAGCACAATCCTCAAAGATTACACTTGCTGCAACATTTTTAGCCACGTCAACATTCCTTAGGAAATACAAATATGGGCATTATTTCATAGAGATGGCACTGGGTAATATAATAAAATGGATTTATTTCATCTTAATTTATTTAAAATGTGCATAGACAGAACTGGGATAAAATCCATGAGATGAAATATCTCGTTTGCATGAATATATTGAAAAATTCAGCCACTTTCTAAGCCAAAAAAAGAGGCAACTTTTTTCATCCACAGAATAATAAGAAGAATAGGTGCACTTTTTAAAACAAGAAAATATAACCTTGACAGAGAGAAGTGATTCATGTCCCATGGTCCCTGTGAAGGTGTGAGGGATGAGTGTAGAAGGCAGTGCGTGCGCCGGGGTGAGGAATTGGGAGAGAGAGACAGGACTGTGGTTTTGCCCCAGAGGCTGGACTGGGCTGCGAGGGAGAAGGGTAGTGTGGGTGGTCCCCATTTCCCTAGGTGGTGGTCACCAGGGGCGCAGCTTCAGCCCCAGCCGCTCCCACCCGTGGACTCCACTAAGTCTCAGAAGCACTTAATGGTGGAGAATGTGGCAGGGACTGAGACTGGTGGGCTTCCATTCTGCCTTTGGGGCACAGCATGCTTCTCATCATATACCAACCCCTGGGGCTTCTATGTCCAGGATGCACTGTGGATACTGCACTCATCCGTGAGGCTAAAAGTCCAAGGAACTGGGGCTCAGTCTGGGCCTTTCAGCATAGCAGCTATGGGACGGGGGAACCATTTTCACTCTCTGACCTTTATGTGAAACAGCATGAAGTGAAGGCTGAGTCAGATGGATTGGATTCTAATTTGCACTCTACCACCGAGGAGCTATGTGATCTCGAGCAAGTTTCTTAACCTCTCTGGGCCTCAGCCTCCTCATATGCAAAGTGAACTTGATAGTGGAAACTACTACATGGGAGTGTTATACGTTTTACATGCAATGATCATGAAAAGTACTTAGGATACGTCTGACTTGTAAGCATCCAATAAACGTTAGCTGTAAAGTTTTCTGATCAATAGAATGGAAATAAATTTTTTTTTATCTCATAGGGTAGGTTAATCCGTGATATTATTGTTTGATATTAATAATTGTTTTAAATTTATTTCTTCCGTGTCCATAAACTTCTTAAGGGAAGAAATGACAAGTGCTTGCAGAAGGTGTCAGGGGATGAATGTGGGATTGAGTTTTTTTTTAGTTTTTTTTTCTTCCTTCACACTGAGCCTAATTCTTTCACATCCTGGGGTACATGCCTGCTTGCAACTCAGCACCCTGGGGAGGCTTGTGCCAGGGCATGCTGCAGGGGAGGCTGAGTTGCTTTGCCAGGTGGGCTCTCCCATCAGTGTCAGCCAGGACTGGGCAGTGGCTGATGGCTGGTTGCTCCTGGGAACCCCCAATCTGGTGTTTGCCACCTTTATCCCCCACCCCTGCACATCATCTGGTTCTTGGACTGAACTGCTGAGGGTACAGAGGGAGGCTTCTGATAAATCACAGTGAATTGCAAGCTTCGAGTCTTCTCTTGGAAGATCCATGGATAAGCTTTCCTCTTCATTTTATTTTCCACCTTGGGTTGGGAGGAAATCCAGTTGCAACATCCTCAGCTTTAGAACAATTAAGTAGATATTGGGCTCCCTTTGGAACCAGATGTTAGCCAAAGCGTTTGGGAAACAAAAATCAATGAAGGGAATTCCCACAGCTCTGTGTTGGGATTGGTGTGAGTTATGGGATTGTTGCAGAGTGGGTTGTTTCTGGCTATTAAGGATTCCACCATCTAGGGCATCTGAAGGCCTGTCACCTGGGCTCTCCCTGGCTCCCACCTCCTCACTCTGCTTGTGGGCAAAACCCACTGTTCCTGGGAGCTGCCTCCTAAGGCAGGTTCAGCACAGGTTCCCTGTCTTTCAGGTGCCTGTGCTGAGCCAGGGTGTAGACTGGGTTACCACGTAATTTATTGTCCAAACTGGGGCACTTTTGAGAGTGATGATAATTTTGAGAGTGAAAAGGGGTGTATTGATAACTAAATGGGGACTGTCCCTGTCAAACTGGCACATAAGGTTGCTTTGGGAATAGATGATTCTGGCATAGTTTGATAGTTATTTTGATCACCTCTGCTGCCCGTGTCTTGGGAATTTTGGGATTCTGGTGCCTGTAGGAATATGGAGAGCCCATGCAAACATACCTGGGCCTTCAGGTTATTTATGTGGTATCTGATTGGACTGGCCAAATGGCTCATTCTGGGATGCTCAGTGTTTTTGATGGATGCTGGATCCTGATTATGGAACCCAGGGCTGTGGTATGCAGAGTGACATCCACCCTCATGACGAGGTGGCTTGCTGGCAACAACGGGAGAGGGTTGACCTGAGTGTATGGAAGCACTTTTGAGGAATTTGGGTTTTCTTCCCATGCATTTTTCCTAGAGGTGACAAAGGTCAGATGGTGTGGCTCTTAGGGAACCAGTTTGAACATGACCAGCTGCCATGGCCATGCTGACTGTCTAGAAGGAACTGAGGTTCTGCACAAGTTTACTCCATGGACAGTAAAGAGCTTGGGGCTTAATCTAGAGAGATTATGTTTAAGTCCTAGTTCTAGCCTGTAGTGGATTGAATAATGTCCCTTCAAAACTCACTGCGGCTTGAATTGTGTCCCCACAAGTTCTATGTATTAGAAACTTGGCCCCCACTGTGACTGTTAAGAGGGTGGGAAATCCTATTATGGTAATTGAAAGGTGGAGCCTTGAAGAGGTGATTAGACTGTAGGACCGTGCTGTAGTAAATGGATTAGAAATGGTGGCCAAGCCATGGTTCTCAGGGATTTAAAAGAAGAGAATGTGTCTCTCTTGCTCTCTCTGCTCTCTCTGCTTCCACCATCTTGCAGTGTGAGACCCCTGGGACACTGTCACCACCACCAGATGGACTTTGGACTTCCCAGCCTCAGAAACTGTAAGCAATAAATGTTTTTAAATAAGTCATTCAGTTTCGGGTATTTTGTTATAAACAACACAAATGGACTAATAAGTATCCCTTCTGAGTTCATTAGTCTGTGAGATGGGCTATTAATACCTGTTTCATCTGCTTTCTGAGGTTATTGAGGAGATTAGTTACAAGAGGGACTTATAAAATGATGCCATCACTAGAGTTCTGGTCAAGAGGGTGGAGTAATCACTTCCTGGTGTCGCTGTCTCTCACAGAGTGACCAATTTGCAGCTATTGAGGAGCAGTGAAGGAGGACCCAAGATCTGTGCTGGAGCAGAGAGGAGCCACCCACCATGGGACCCCAGTTCAGGTGTCTCCCCCTTCCGTAGAGAGACTTTAGAGCTTCTGGGTCCACACACCCCGAGTCTGCCAGGCTGGAGTAGGCAGGCAGGGTGGGAATTCTGGCCCAGGCTGTCCCTGTCTCTGAGAGTGACTTGAGAGGCTCCAGCCCCCCATGCCCTGAGCCAGACAAGCTGGTGAAGGCAGGCAGGGCAGGACTTCTGGTCCAGGCTGGTTTCTGCTGTCCAGAAGAAACAGCAGACCCTTCAGGATCCAAGCCAGACATCAGTGTGAAATGAGTGGACTGTGATACCCCTGCCCACAATGACAAAACACCAAAGGAAAGAAACCAGAAATGTGAAAAATCAAGAAAGTACATCACCACCAAAGGAAATTAATAGTTTTGAAGCACTAGATCCTATAGAACAGGAAGTCTCTGGAATGACAGACAAGGAATTTAGAGTAACTATTCTTTTTTTTTTCCTTTTTGTCTTTTTTCGTGACCGGTAACAGGATCGCAACCCTCAGTGTCACGCCGAAACTGTGCTCAACCAGTGAGCGGACCAGTCTCTATATGGGATCCGAACCCTCAGTGGGAGCGCCGCTGCACTCCCAAGCGCCGCACTCTACTGAGTGCGCCACCGGGCCGGCCCTTAGAGTAACTATTCTAAGGAAACTAAATGAGATACAAGAAAACTCAGTGAGACAAAACAATGAAATGAGAAAAAATATACAGGATCTGAAAGAAGAAATGTACAAAGAAATCAATGCCTTGAAAAAGAATGTAGCTGAGCTTGTGGAGCTGAAGGATTCATTCAATGAAATAAAAAACACAACAGAGAGTATAACCAGCAGACTTGAACAAGCAGAAAAGAGAATTTCTGACCTTGAAGACAGGCTGTTTGAATTATCACAGGCAGACCAGAAAAAGGAATCAAAAAAATTGAAGAAAATCTAAGAGAGACAACTGACAACCTTAAGCACTCAAATATCCGAATCATGGGTATCCCAGAATGGGAGGAAAAAGGAAATGTCATCAAAAACATATTCAATGAAATAATAGTAGAAACCTTCCCAGATATAGGGAAAGTCACAGATCTCCAGATTCAGGAAGCCCAAAGATCACCAAACACATTCAACCCAAAAAGGTCATCTCCAAGACATGTGATAATCAAACTGTCAAAACTCAAAGACAAAGAGAGAATCTTAAAAGCTGCAAGAGAGAAGTGGCAAGTCATGTATAAGGAAGGGAGCCCCAGTCAGAATAACATCAGAATTTTCATCAGAAACTCTAAAAACCAGAAAATAATGGGATGATATATTCTAAACACTAAAGGACAAAAATAGCCAGCCAAAAATACTTTACCCAGGAAGGCTGTCCTTCTGAAATGAAGGACAAATGGTATATATCTCAGACAAACAAAAACTGTGGGAGTTTACTACCATACAACCAGCCCTACAAGAAATTCTCAAGGAAGTACTGGGTTTGATACCACAAAAACAACCATCACTGCCATGAATACACAAGCAAGAACAATACCTATCAGCAAAACAAAAATGCTAACAAAAGAGAAAAAAATAGTTTATCTATCACCCCAAGAAACCAACATATACAGAAGACAAACAGAAAATTAGAAAGAAAGGAACAAAAGAAAATTAAGATATCTAAACAAAAATCAGTATAATGCTAGGAGTAAATCAACACCTTTCAATAATAACTCTAAAGGTAAAGGGACTAAATTCCCCATTCAAAAGACACAGACTTACTGACTGGATTAAAAAGATGGACCCAACATTGTGCTGTCTCCAAGAGACTTACTTGACCTGTAAAGACACACATAGACTAAGAGTGAAAGGATGGAAAAAGATATATCATGCAAATAGAAGTGAAAAACGAGCTGGAGTAGCTATTCTTATATCAGATAAAATAGACTTGAAAGCAAAAACCATTAAAAGAGATAAAGAAGGTCACTATATAATGATAAAAGGATCTATCCATCAAGAAGACACACAGTCATAAATATATATACACCTAATGTCAGAGTGGCCAGATTTACAAAGCAAACACTACTTGATCTAAAGAAAGAGATAGACAGTAATACCATAATAGCGGAGGACCTGAACACACCACTCTCATCATTGGACAGATCATCTAGGCAAAAAACCAACAGAGAAACACAAGATCTAAACAATACTTTAGACCAAATGAATTTGGCAGATATCTATAGAACATTCCCCCCAACAACCTCAGAATATTCATTCTTCTCATCAGCACATGGAATACTCTCCAGGATAGACCACATGTTAGGTCACAAAGCAAGTCTTAACAAATCCAAAAAAAATTGGAGTTATTCTGTATATTTTTTCTGATCACAATGGATTAAAATTAGAAATCAATAATAAACAAAACTCTGAAAAACTATACAAAATCATGGAAATTAAACATCATTCTACTTAATGATATGTGGGTCCAAGAAGAAATTATACAGGAAGTAAAAAAATTTCTTGAAACCAATGAAAATATTGACACATCATACCAAAACCTGTGGGATACTGCAAAAGCAGTATTAAGGGGGAAATTTATCGCATTAAATGCTTACTTCCGAGGAATGAAAAGATGGCAAATAAATAACATAACACTTCACCTTAAAGGATCTAGAAAAACAAGAACAATCCAAACCTAAAGTTAGTAGACAGAAAGAAATAATTAAGATCAGAGTAGAACTAAATGAAATAGAAATACGAAAAACAATACAAAAGATCAATGAAACAAAAAGTTGTCTTTTTTTGAAAAGATAAATAAAATTGACAAACCTTTAGCAAGATTAACTAAGAAAAGAAGAGAGAAGACCCAAAAAACAAAAATTAGAAATGAAAAAGGTGATATTACAACAGACACCTCAGAAATACAAGGAATCATTTGAGACTACTATAAACATCTATATGCCAACAAATTTGAAAATCTGGAGGAAATGGATAAATTTCTGGATGCATACAAATTACCAAAACTGAGCCAAGAATATATAGAATATCTGAACAAACCAATTACAATAAATGAGATTGAAGCTGTTATAAGAAGGCTCCCACCAAAGAAAAGCCCAGGACCGGACAGGTTCACTGCAGAGTTCTACCAAATTTTCAAAGAGGAACTGATAGCAATTCTATACAAGCTGTTCCAAAAGATTGAAACAGAGGCCATTCTCCCAAACTCATTCTATGAGGCAAACATCATCCTGACACCAAAACTAGACAAAGATGCATCAAAAATAGAAAACTACAGGCCAATATCTTTGATGAATGTAGATGCAAAAATCCTCAATAAAATACTAGCTATCAGAATACAGCAACACATACAGAAAATTATATACCACTATCAAGTGGGATTCATCCCAGGGATGCAAGTTTGGTTCAACATATGCAAATCAATAAATGTGATGCACCACATTAATAAAAGCAAAGATCAAACCACATGATCTTCTCTATTGACGCTGAAAAAGTGTTTGACAGTATTCAACATCCTTTCATGATAAAGACTCTCTACAAGTTAGGCATAGATGGAAAATATCTCAACATAGTTAAAGCCATATACGGTAAGCCCACTGCCAATATCATCCTGAACGGGGAAAAGCTGAAAGCTTTTCCCTTAAAAAAACAGGAACTAGACAAAGATGCCCAGTCTCACCATTCCTATTCAATATAGTGTTGGAAGTACTAGCCAGAGCAATCAGAGAAGAGAAGGAAATAAAGGGCATGTAGATTGGAAAGGATGAAGTCAAACTGTTCCTCTTTGCAGATGATATGATCCTATACATTGAACAGCCTAAAGCTTCCATAAAAAAACTCCTAGAGTTGATAAATGATTTCAGCAAAGTTGCAGGATACAAAATCAACACAAAAATCAGTAGCATTTCTATTCTCCAATAGTGAACATGCAGAAAAAGAAATCAAGAAAGCTAGCCCATTTACAATAGCCACCAAAAAAATAAAATCCTTAGGAATTGAGTTAACCAAGGATGTGAAAAATCTCTATAATGAGAACTACAAACTACTCCTGAGAGAAATTAGAGAGGATACAAGAAGATGGATAAATAAAAAGATGGAAAGATATCCCATGCTCTTGGATTGGAAGAATTAACATTGTGAAAATGTCCATATGACCCAAAGTGATCCACAAATTCAATGCAATCCCCATCAAAATTCCAATGACATTTTTCTCTGAGATGGAAAAAGCTATCCAGACATTTATATTGAACAACAAAAGACCACACATAGCCAAAGCAATCCTGAGCAAAAAAATAAAGCTGGAAGCATAACACTACCTGACTTTAAACTATATTACAAAACTATAATAACTGAAACGGCATGGTACTGGCATAAAAATAGACACACATATCAATGGAATAGGTTAGAGAACTCAGAATCAAACCATACACCTACAGCCATCTGATCTTTGACAAAGGCAGCAAATCTACATACTACTGGGGAAGAGATTGCCTTTTCAGCAAGTGGTGCTGGGAAAACTGGATACTCATATGTAGGAGAATGAAACTAGTCCTGTACCTTTCACCATATACCAAAGCCAACTCAAAATGGATTAAAGAATTAAATATACATCCTGAAACAATAAAACTCCTTAAAGAAATCATAGGGGAAACATTCCAGGAAGAAGGAGTGGGTACAGAATTCATGAATAGGACCCCCAAAACACAGGCAACTAAAGGTAAAATAAACAAATGGGATTATATCAAACTAAAAAGGTTCTGCACAGCAAGAGAAACAATCAGCAGAGTGAAAAAACAACCAACAGAGTGGGAGAAAATATTTGCAAAATATACATCTGACAAAGGATTAATGTACAGAATATATGAGGAACTCAAACAACTTTACAGCAAAAAACAAATAACCCAATTAAAAAATGGGCAAAGGAGCTGAACAGGCATTTCTCAAAGGAAGATATATGAATGGCCAACAGACACATGAAAATATGCTCAATATCACTCAACATTCTGGAAATGCAAATCAAAACCACACTGAGATACCATCTCACTCCAGTTAGGATGGCTAACATCCAAAAGACTGAGAATGATAGGTGCTGGAGAGGTTGCTGAGAAAAAAGAACTTTCGTCCACTGTTGGTGCGGCTGCAAAATGGTGCAGCCTTTATGGAAAATGGTATGGAGGTTCCTCAAACAATTACAGATAGATTTACCATATGACCCAGTGGTTCCACTGCTGGGAATATACCCAGAGGAATGGAAATCATCATGCTGAAGGGATACCTGTATTCCAATGTTTATTGCAGCTCTATATACAATAGTCAAGATGTGGAACCAGCCAAAATATCCATCATCTGATGAGTGGATAAGGAAACTGTGGTACATCTACACAATGGAGTACTCCTCTGCTATAAGAAGGAATGAAATACTACCATTTGCAACAACACGGATGGACTTAGAGAAAACTATATTAAGTGAAACAAGTCAGGCACAGAAAGAGAAATACCACATGTTTTCACTTATTTGTGGGAGCTAAAAATTAATAAATAAATAAGCACACAAACAAAGGGTGTGGGGGGAAGAAGACAGAATAATTACAAAAATTCCTTGAACTATTTAAGTCAAGTGAACAGATACAATGTGGGGGGGTGGGGAGGGGTTGGAGAGGAATGGGTAAAGAGGCATGAAAATCAAGTACGATGTATTTCGAGAAGTAAAATAAAAAAATAAATAAAATGATACCTCATTAGTATGCAGCTGTTTCTCTTGCGGCCATGCTTGCCTTTGCCCCTCATTACTATCTTGTGTCCTGTCCAGTCTCCTCACCTCACACTACCTGGACTATGCTAGGCTACACAAGCAATGACCTTGCTTTGTCCTTCACTGAAGAGCTAGAAACCACAGGTAACAAATGCTTTCATCTTCCTGCCTCCAATCCTCAGCAAAACTACCTGCTTAGGTAACTCCTCCTCTTTCTCTTTTAAAAAAACTTTTTTTAAAATGTATTTTTGAAGTTTATTTATTTATTAATATTTTTTTACATTCTAAGATGTTGTGGAGAAGTTGCAGGGAGGGGGAGAGGGGAAGGGGGAAGGAAATAGGGTGGGAGAAGGAGGAAGGAGGAGGGGCGTGGTTGAAGCCTGTGGCACCCCCTCATTCCTGCAGGGGAGACTGGGGGGCTTCCAGTGGTGGCTTGGTCATTGCTGGGCTGGGTGCAGATGTCTGTGGGGTGTGGCCAAAGCCTTTGCCCCCCACTGCCCCAGTTCAGGAGCCTGGGGCACTTCCTGCGGTGGCTCAGTGGTCATCACTGGGCTGGTTGTGGGTGTTGGGGGGTGTGGCTGAGGCCCTCAGCCCCCCAACCCATCCTCTTTCTCTCCTTCCCTTCCCTGTCATTCTCTGTTGCCCTCCCCTCTAAACTTCTCCAGGACTCCGCTTGTTCACATTCTCTTAGCTCTTCTCTCTTGCATTTTCTACCTCTCCTTCTTGACTGGACATTCCAGATTAGTTTCTAAACAAGCTGTAATATCACCCATCTTTTCAAAGGGTCATTCTGGAGGTTCCCTTTCCCCCCAACCATTTCCTTATATTTTATCCCCTTAAAAGAAGCTTACAAAAGCTACAAGAGAATTGTCTACACATGCTCTCTCCATATCTCTACTTCCCACTGTCTTTTTTGACTCGTAGAGGCTGGCTCTGCTTCTGCCCCTCCTGGTGACCACCATGTTCCATGCTTGGACACTTGTCAGTTGATCTCTCCTAGTTTCAGTCTCTTCTCTGTGTGTGTCTCTCTCTCTGCATCAGCACAGCTGCCTTCTCCCTCCACCTCCACCGCCCTTTCTTACTCAGGCTCCTCTTCATCTCTGTTTTTTTCCAGCCTCACTTACTGGCTCACCTTCTGTTGTCCAGCTATGTAATGTTGGACTTTCTCTGGATCTTAATATTGGGTCCTCTTCTCTCTTACACTGTTGTCCCAGGTGGTCTCACTCATATCTTTGGTCTTAAAATCCTTTTCTAAATAAACACTTGTAAACTTTTTATCTATAGCTAAGATCTCCCATCTGAGCTCTGGACTCCCAATATCCAACTACTTCCCTGGAAACTTGTTTCAGACTCAAGGGCATCTCACTGTAATATGTCCAAAACTTAACTCTTGATCTTCCACCCAAACATACTTTCCCCCAGTCTTCCCCACTTGTATTAGTCTGTTCTGTTGCTTATAACAAAATACATGGAACTGGATATTTTATAAAGAAAATGAAATTTATTGCTTACAGTTTCAGAGGCTGGGAAGTCCAAAGTCCAAGGAACACATCTAGTGAGGGCTTTCTTTGGTGGTGGCTTTACAGCAATGCAGGGGTCTCACATGACAGAAAATGGTGGAGCAGAGAGAGAGGGAGTTTCTCATGAATTCTACTTTTAAAGCCCTCAGAACCATACCCTTCGCCACCATTTTTAATCCATTCCCTACAGCATAGTTCTACAATCTAATCACCTCTTCAAGGTCCCACCTTTCAATTGCCATAATAGGATCTCCCATCCTCAACAGTTACAATGGGGATTTAAGCTTCAATGAGTTTGGGGCAGGGCCGGGCATCTAATCTACAGCACCCCCTCAGAAAGTGGCACCTGTGTATAGCCCATTGCTCAATCCCAAACTAGTCTGTTCTTTTTTTTTTTAAATTAGTTTATTGAGGTGTAATTTACATAGCATAAAACTAACCATTTTAAAATGAACAATTTGGCGACCTGTGGTCCATTTATAATGTTGCACAACCATGACCTCTATCTAGCTCCAAAACATTTCCATACTCCAAAAAAAAATCCCATACCCATTAAGGGCAACTCCCCATGCCCCTTCCCTCCAAGCTCCTGGCCACTGCCAATCTGAGTTCTGTCTCTATAGATTTACCTGTTCTAAATATTTCATATAAAGGGAATCACAATATTTGGCTTTTGTGTCTGGCTTCTTTCACTGAGCATGATGTTTAGGAGGCTTATCTACATTGTAACCTTGTTTCAGTACTTTATTCCTTTTTATGGCTGAATAATATGCTTTTAGATGTATATGTCATAATTTGTTTATCAATTCATCTGTTATTGATGGAGATTTGGGGTATTTCCACCAGGTATTGTAAATAGTGCTGCTATGAACAGGTGTGTACATGCATTTGCTTGAGTACCTGTTTTCAGTTCTTTTGGGTATATAACTAGGGGTGATATTTCTGGCTCATAAGGTAATTCTATGTTTAACTTTTTCTGCAGTGGCTGCACCATTTTACATTTCCACTAGTAATGTACAAGGGTTCTAATTTCTCCACATTATCACTAACACTTGTTATTTTCTGTTAAATTTTTTTTTAATGATAGCCATCCTAGTGGGTATGAAGTGGTACCTTGCTGTGGTTGTGATTTGCATTTCCCTTATGACTAGTGATGCTGAGCGTCTTTTCATGTGCTTGTTGGTCATTCATTTATCTTTTTTGGAGACATGCCTATCCAAGTTCTTTGCCCTTTTTTAGGTTGGGTTGTGTGTCATTTTACTGTTGAGTTGTAAGAGTTCTTTACATAGCCTGGATATTAGACCATTATCAGATTTATGATTTGCAAATTTTATCACTGAAACAACCCCCATTGCTGTTCTTAACCTCTGTTCTTCCTCAAGCTCACACTCACCCAACCCTGCAGGATCTGCCTTAGGTGAGAGCCCAATCCCTCCACTTCTCCATCTCCACCTTTCATCCTCCACCCCTCCCTGTTATTTCTCCCCCAGATAATGCTATAGTTGTTGATTCATCTCCTTGCCTCTATTCTTGTCCTTTTATAATCTATTCTTTACCCAAAAGCCAGAATGATCTTTTAAAAACATAAATTAGACTACGTCCGGCATCTGCTTTAAACCCTCAGAGCCTTCCTGCCACATCTAGGGTAGAGTTAGGACTCCTCAACATGTCCCTGCCGTCCTCACTAGCCACATCCCATTGTCTATATTTTAGTCCCCATGCTTCCTTCAATCCCTCCCACACAAGGCTTTCCCAGCCTTGGAAGCTTTGAATGTGCTTTCTCTTCTGCCTGGAGAGCGTTGTCTTCAGCTTATACGCAGTGAGCCCCATTATCCTCCTCGTCTTGACATTAATGTCACCCCCCCCCCCCCCCGGAGGGCTTCCACAGCCATCCAGTAAGTTAGGTCTCCCTACCTCATAGATTATTTCTTAACCTTATTTTTTCTTTCATAGTTTAAAAGTCTTCTAGATGCCTACCACGTGCCAGGCACTCTGGGTTCACTGGATTTATAGTGGTTTACAAGACAGGTAAGGTTCTTGGCCCCAGGTTGCAGACCATCTAGCTTGAGAGACAGATAGTACAAATGAGTGTACAAGACCTTATGTTATGTGAAGGAAATAAACGGGGGAAACAGTGTCAACTCATGGCAAGGGTGGATTTCTCCCATAGGTGCTTGGGGTAGGCCCCCTGTGAAAGCAAGTATGAGAACAGCCACTGAAGCTGAGCAAAAGCCTGGAGAAGGGCCTTCCAGAGGGAGGGAGGGTGCAGGAGTGGAAAGGCTCTGGGCTGTGTTCCAGAAGCAGCTGGACCCCAAGGCTGTCACCTAGCGAGTGGAGAGGCGGGCAGGGTCTAGCTTCCAATTTGCAGTCAGTCCTGTGTTTCCTTGCATGCCATGTCTGGTTTTTGCACTGAAAGCTCCAAGGGATTGCGCACCTATTTTCTCCATCATCTTCTAGCAAGTGCCTGCCCCGTAGTAGGTGTTGAATAAATATTTATGAATTCTGGATGAATATTATTGTTATTAATGAGACTAACTACCTCTCTATCCCCTTTCCTTGTTTATGTTATCCACGTTTTTACTGAGCCCTTTGTTTTCTGGTCATGCCAAAGGGAGACTTCAGTTCGGCCCTGGCTGAATTCTGCAGATTTGCATCTGGAGTAGTCTGCATTTCATCAATGAGTCATTGATGTGCCTCCCAGGGGATTGCTGGCTCTACAACAAAAACTTTCCCCTTTGGTTTTCACTGAATCCTCAGAAACTTCTAGAAGCTCAATAACAATCCTTAGAAAAAGCCTGAATACTATTCCTGAGTCAGAATGGCTGTGTTTTCCCTTCCCCTCCAGTTTTGCCGGCTGCTGGCGGCCAGGATCTGGGGGTGGGTGGGGGGACTTTATACAGTCCTACTTCTGGTAACTGACAAGAAGGCTGAGTGGTTTTTTTTTTATATGCAGTGGGATGTCTAGACAAGCCCATCTTTTCTGCATTTGATGTGGAATCTTTGTTAGGCACAGGGGACCCTGGAGAAGCCTGAATCCAAAACAGCTTCAGCAGACAAGGCTCTTGCCAGGGAAGTCTGTGTCATAATGAAATCTTTATGTCGACAGGATCTTTATTAACCCAGGGCCAATCCAGTTTTTTTCCACATGAAATTAATTTATTGGCCACACTGCTCAGACGTCATTTGGCTCCCACTGTTGCTCATATGTTCCGGCCTCTTTTGGAAAAGATGTCTTATTTTCTAAGAACCAGTGTCTTGTGATTCTTCTGTGGCGTTTGACTCCGTTGATTCTATTGGCGTCCTTGCAGGGTGAGCGACAACCTTGGAATGTGTGTGTCCTCATGTATCTATGTGCACACATGCATATTTAGCAATGACCCCCCGAAAGGTGTGAACTGGGACTTGAGAAAGCTTGGAAGACTGTGGTAGGCCTGCAGCAAAGTGTTGACACATGAATTGGAAAAATACGAAGGTACTTCAAAAAAAAAGTTTGTTGAAAGATTTGTATTATCTTTTAACTCCATGTTTCCATGAACTTTTTGAAGCGCCCTTGTATATCTCAAGCTGCCTATGCAGTTGTAATTTCCTGGATCAAACAGCAGCTCAGCGTACAGTTAAGAGGGGGTGCTCAGAGTCAGGCTGCCTGGATTTGAGCCCCAGCTCTGCCACATATTCCCTGTGTGAATCTGGACATGTTTCTTCATCTCTCTGTGCCTCAATTTTCTCATTTGTAAAATGGGGGTAATAAAAGTGCCTCACAGAGTTGTGGGGGGATTAAATGAGCTGATACATGTCGAGCCCTTGTAACAGCATCTGGCCCATGGTAGGCACCCTGTAAATGTCAGCTAACGGGGCCATTATGACCTCTCCTTGATGTTTTTCCTTCTGAAGGGCTATTTACAGGATTGGTGATAAGGCCCTTCCCCGTGCTTTTTGTACCATTTGGTCTAAGTAGGCTACGTATTGGATATTTATTTATGTTCCATCTGGTTCCCAAACAAGTCACCACACCATCTTCAGGCGCTGTGCCCACCAGACCCCTGCTGAAGTTCACATCGGCATGTGTGGTCTGACCTCTCCCTACTTTGGAATCAGCCTCTCTGTGTTGTCCTGCCTCCCCCATGTCCACACTCCTGGATTCCATTTTTCAGGACCCAATTTAAACCCCACCTCCTCCATGAAAGCCCCAGGCTCCAGCTGGGATTTCTTTCTGCTCCCGCTCTGCTGCAGAGTTGTCCCCGGCAGGCAGAGGTGGTGGGGGTCTCAGTCCTAACAGACCACCAGGGCCATACAGAGGCAAACTGAATGTGTAAGATCTCCTTGTCATGTTGATTGAATCCTGGGGCAAATTCGTTTTGAGAAAAAGCTTCTTACCACCAGTTTTTAAAAATCCCCTTCTAACAAATTTATTCACTTTTTATAGTGGTAAAAATCACTCTTTTTGGTGTACAGTTCTATGAGTTTAGACAAAAGCGAACAGCCACATAATCATCAACCACAATTAAGCTACCAAACAGACCCATCAACTCCCAAATCTCTTACTGCCCCTTTGTAATTAATCCTTCCTGACACCCCTAACTCCTGGTCACTTCGGATGCTTTCTGATCCTTTACTTTTTGCCTTTCTCAGAACATCATAGAAATGGAATCATACAGTATGTAGTCTTTTGTGTCTGTATTAGTCTGTTTCTGTTGCTTATAACAAAATACCTGAAACTGGTTGATTTATGAAGAAAAATGACATTTATTGCTTATAGTTTCTGAGGCTGGGAATCCAAAGGCCATCTGGTGGCGGTGACAGTGACCCAGGGATCTAACAAAGATAGTGGAAGCAGAGAGAACAGAGAGAGACTAACCTCCTTATTCACTCTTTTTTTTTTTTTTTTTTCTTTTTGTCTTTTTTCGTGTCTGGCAACGGATCACAACCCTCAGTGTTGCGCCCGTACCGGACCGGGACCGGCAATGGGTTGCCAGCAATGGGATCGCAACCCTCGGCGCTGCGCCCACACCTCGCTCAGCCAGTGAGCAGGAACCGGTCTGTATGTGGGATCTGAACCCTCGGCGGGAGTGCCGCCGCGCTCCCAAGCGGCGCACTGTAGCAGTGCGCCACCGGGCCGGCCCCTTTATTCACTCTTTTTAAAGCCCTCAGAACCACACCCCTGACTATCATTTTTAATCCATTCACTACAGCGTGGTCCTACAATCCAATCACCTCTTCAAGGTCCACCCTTCAATAACCATAATAGGATTTCCCACCCTCTTACCAGTCACAGTGGGGGCCAAGTTTCTTTTTTTTTTTCGTCTTTTTGTCTTTTTCCATGTTCGGCAACGGATCGCAACCCTCAGTGTTGCCCCCGTACCGGACCCGGGACCGGCAACGGGATCGCAACCTTTGGTGCTGCTCCCGCGCCTCGCTCAGCCAGTGAGCGGGAACCGGTCTGTATGTGGGATCCGAACCCTCGGGCGGGAGCGCTGCCGCGCTTCCCAAGCGGCGCACTATCCAGTGCGCCACCGGGCCGGCCCTAGCCAAGTTTCTAATACACGAAACTTGGGGGACACAATTCAAGCTTCAGTGAATTTTGGGGAGACATAATTCAATCCACTACAGTGTCTGACTTCCTTCACCTAGCATGACAATTTTCAGATTCACCCGTGCTGCTGTGTGTATCAGCAGCTGTTCCCTGCTGAGTGCTATTCCATTGTATGAATTTTACAGTTTATCTATTCATCAGTTGAAGGAAATATGGGTTGTTTGCAATTTTTTTTGGTGATTATGAATAAATTCATTACAAACATTGGGATTTAGGTTTTTGTGGGAACACCGGTGTTCATTTCTCTAGGGTTATACTTTATAAGAAACTGTCAAACTCTTCCCCAAAATGACTGTTCCCTTTTTGAACCAACAATTGTATGAGAATTTCAGTTGCTGTGCATCCTTCAGCACTTGGTATTGTCACTTACTTATTTATTTTTTTGTATTTTAGCTAATCTAATAGGTGTGTAGTGGCATCTCATTGTGGTTTTAATTTGCATTTCCCTAATGACTAATAAAGTTGAGTACCTTTTTTTATGTGTCTCTTTTCTATTTGTTCATCTTCTCTGGTTAAGTGTTTGCTAAAAGTTTTATTAAAACCCATTTTTATTGAGTTGTTTGTTTTCTCAATATTGAGTTTTGAGGGTTCTTTATGTAATCTGGATTCATGTCCTTTGTCAAATATGTGATTTTCAAATGTTTTCTTCCAATCTCTGCCTTGTCTTTTCATGCTCTTAGTGTCTTTTGAAGAGAAGTTTTTAATTTTGACGAAGGCTAATTTATCATTCTTTTCTTTTATGGGTTGTGCTTTTGGTGTCGTTCCACCAGTTTTTAATTCTGTCTTAATTCTCCGCAGACTGTGGACAGTGTTAGGGTGTGGCTTCCAGGCAGCTGCTGCACAGGGGGCTGGCTTTTGTCCTTCCTCGCTTCCTGCCTGGCCCCTCCACAACTCCCTCTTGGTTATTTTGGCCACTGGCTAGAACCTCTGCCAGGAGGAATACTGGTCCACAGATGTCCTCTCTCAGAAGCCCTGGTGAAAGGTGTCATAGAGAGGAGAGCCACTGAGGACATCCCGCATCTACAGTGTGCTCCCGGGTGGACCAGATCACCTGCCTAGATTCTCACTTTCTCAAAGTGTCTTCATTCCAGAAGCTTCATTCCCTTTCAAGGCCCCTAGGTCTTGGCTGGGGCCACTATTGTCCACCCCACTGGTTTCTCTAACTTTTAATATCAGGAAACAAGGCTGAGTTACTGCCCCTTAGCATCCAAGAAAGTTTTGGGCTTAATGCAATGGTGCAGGGAGTGGCAACCTTGATGAACCTGCAAAATCTCTTTCCCCCTTAATCCCAGGGCATGACTCACACATCTTTGCACTGTGTGGACAAGAAGGTAGATTCCAGCTGCCTTGAAGTCTCTGCTCCCGGAATGGGATTTTAAATGTCCAGCCCAATGGACCTCTCATTTGGACTCTGCTTTTACCATGGCACTAGACTCAAGGAAAGACAAGGCACTTGGGCATGAGTAGAGTTTTTCCATCTTTGCTGCAGCAGACCTAGAAGTCCCATCTGAAGCCCAAACCTAGCGTCCTTGTATCAGTGCTCAGGGAACCTGGCCTTAACTAGGGAGCTCTAGGGTCCAGAGGCTGGGCTGGGAGGTATGTCTCTCACACCAAGTGAAGTGGTTGTTGCCGCTGGTTTTGCTGCTACTGTGACAATAATGTCACAATGTCAGCCGATTCCCCCAAGACTGAACGTGAGTCAGAACTCCACGGCTGAAGTTGATGGCTTGCCTGCAGTGGCAAGAGCCAGAATTTGGGATTTCGCCACAGTTGTGCATACACAAAGAAACCACTTCCTTTGTGTGATCTTGCCCCCCCGGGACTGTCTCACATTATTCTTGGGGAGAGGGGTTTGCTTTGACCTGGAGCATTCTTACCTCACTTTGAGGCATTTTCCCCTGTCCAAATCTCCCAGACAATACAGCAACTTGTAGTGGCTGGTGACCTTCTGCTGCAGTAATTCCCTCCTTTGGGCATTGAAATTGATTTTCTTCCTTGTGGCATGTAAAGATTCAAAGCCTGCCCCTTGCTCCCTGTCCCAGGAGAGTTCCTACATCAGCAGCTGAGTTGGGACGAGGCGAGTGCTGGCCACCAGCATGGGAGGAGGGAGTCCCTGGAGCACCTGCCCGCTCCTGAGCTGTGTCTGTGTGTCCTGGTGTGGGATCTGGGCGTGGGCCCTGTGGGGGTCAGAGTGCAGCAGCCTGTGCAGTGGCTTCCTTGCCAAACTGGATTTTAATAAAGGAGAATCAGTGGCCCCTCATCTTTCAATGGTTCCTTCCTGGAAATTCTGTATTTGTGCCAGTCCTCAGGGACCTCCCTGTGGTCTCCCCAACCCTGGACTCCCTGGCAAGTGAGGAGTGACTGAAAGCACGTCGTGTCCAGTCTCTGTCGTATCTCTTGCAGCTCCCCTTAGGCTCCCCTGCCCATCAGCATGGTCAGGAGGCCACCCGTACAAGCCACCACGTCCTCCCTGAAACCCAGCTTTGCCCTCCACCACCTCTGCCTGCTGTCCACTATTGTGGAGGCTCCGGTCTGCCTCTTTTCCTGCCCTTTCCTCAAAGGACTTGCTCCAGGACTGGCAGAAATCCCAGTAGTTGGGGGACAGGGTGGAGGTGATTGAGCTTGATAGGACAGACTTATGCTGCATCTCAGTCCCTGTTCTTTTCCAGAAGGTCCAAAGAGCACAGCCCTTAACCTTTTCCCTCTTCCCTTCTCATTCATGCCCCTCCACTCCCTTCTTTCTCTGCTGCCAAAGAGATATTTCCAGAAGGCAAATTGGATCTTGTCACTTCCTTGCTTAAAACAACTCCTTATTTTCTTGCACATAAAGCCCAACACCTTAAAATCCCTTGTCAATCTGCCCTGGGTTAGGATGACTGTCTCAGGGTCCCTGCCATTTTCATGCCAGAACCATGCCCTCCAGATACATCATCTACTTCCAGTTCCCTGAAAGCCTTCCTCTCTATTCCCTCTGGCTCTCGTTTACTTGCCCATCCTTCTAGTGTCAGCCCCAGGGGCTTGCACTTGGTGGATCTGACCCCACTCGCCTGCCCCTCCTGGTCGGGCGCTTCTCCTTTGAGTTCACAGGTCGATACCAAAGGTATTTCCTGTAGGCCTCTTATATGCCAGGTGCTTATATTGCCCAGGGGGGACAGGCAATCGGGGCATCACAACTGGTGGCGTTTCCATGGTGGTAGCAGGACACAGACAACTAAGAAGCAAATAAACAGGATAATAATGCAAGACTGCAAGAGCTGCGCTGGGGGAAGCAGGCACCGTGTACAAATGGCAGGCAAATCCCCTCTGAGGGTGACATTGGAGCTGGGAGGAGTCTAGCCCCTCGAAGATCCAGAAGGAAAGTGCTCCAGGCAGCAAGACAGCAGGTGCAAAGGCTCCAAGGGGCATTGGGAGCGGAGGTGAGCCTGAAGCATTTGACACGCAGCGGGGATTGTTCCAACACCCTCTTTTCTCTCTACGCCAAACCGGTTTTCAGTAATAATTAAAAAATGAAACACATAATAATAATGACCAGAAAAGAAAGGTAGGCAGTGAAAAATTTTTCTTTCATTGAACTTTGTATATATAATCATGTCAGAAGAAATAACTACAGTACAAAAAAGAAAAATACATAATAGATTAGTACTATTAAATTACATTAATGTGGACAAACCTGTTCCTACATATTAGTTTGTTGCAGTAGTGAAGAATAACATCATCGTTTCTCATTTCAAGCCTTAATTTCTGCAAAATTGCCTATGGCTTTGCCAATCTTCTTCATATATTCATGATCAGTATTGACTACAGCCAGATTTGTTAGTTCGTCTTTACTCATAATTGGTTAAGAACACTTCTTTATTAATTTTAATTTCAAAGAGTTTGTTTCACATGGAATGACAGATGTACAAATAGTTACAAAACGTCTTAAACATGAGGATAATTTTGACAGAGATTTATAATTTTCATTTAAAATGTCTCTCCTAGTTGGAAACCATTAAAATATTATCACCAGAAAATTCATAATAAATTTCTATTTTATTCAATAAAAACTTTCAAAGTTCTTCTTCTTTTACAAAGATCAGAAAGCATGATTGAACGATAGTGAACATGGCATTACTGTGTCCACAGCTTTGGCTGAGTCCAGTCCCTGGTGAAAATGTTCAAGGCTTTCAAGCTTTGCTCTTTCAATTTCTTCTGGCAATGTTAGACCAGTGCCTTTTGTCATTTCTCCCGGAATTCTTCAAAATTGATTCTTTTTCTACCTTTTTTTTTTCCTTTTTGTCTTTTTTACTGACCGGTAATGGGATCGCAACCCTCGGTGTTGCGCCCGCACCACGCTCAGCCAGTGAGCGGGAACTGGTCTCCACATGGGATCCGAACCCTCCGCAGGAGCGCTGCTGCGCTCCCAAGCGGCGCATTCTCCAGTGCGCCACCGGGCCGGCCGGATTCTTTTTCTACTTAACTGTCCATTTTCTCACATTTGTTTGCTGCATAGTTAATGGTTTTCTCCAAAATTTCTGGGCATAGATTTTCAAGGAGCAGTTTAAAAGCTTGATGTTTTGCTGTACATTGTTCAAAGCCGATTCTGACTGTTGGCAAATATTTTTGTGACTGATTAACCTTATCTATAACTTCACACCAGGATAACACTACTAAATTGTAACATTGCTGTAAAACTTTATTTTCTTGATTTTAATTGTTTTCAAACAATAGATTTCAATCTTAAAGACACTTAGAATTCAATAAATCATGCATGAACTAAAATTTGCACTTATCAAGCAAAAAGGTAACACTATGTAGTTCACTCTTTTAAATTTTAAATACAGATAAACTTCCAAACAATCAGTTAGGATGACAGAATTGAAGTAATACACTCAGTTGCACTCACTGGGCTATTATTGTTTATTTTGAATTTACTGTTTAAATGTAGAGTTGTATAGTTCCACAGGGCTAGGGAATAGGAACTGTGCTCAAAGTGAACTTCAGCAATTCCAAACTGCAACAAACTTACTCTTAAAACAAATGCATAGAGTTGAGTCCATGTGTCTCAGGGACCTTTTTATGTGGGTAAACTGGGAGTTGTTTGAAAAAGTCCCATGTAGGAATCAATGTGTATTACAATGAAAGTGATAACAATGTGCTAATTTGAAGCTTATATAACCATATATTATTAAAACTCAAAGTAATGGTTGCAATTATTTAGAATGTAAACCCACAAGAGACTTGGGGGGAGGAGTATTTTTTAATCACTTATATTGTTTAGAATTTCTGGCACATGTGATAAAAATGCTCTGGAGATGTTGGACGTGCACCCTGACTGCCTGCACCAGGGCAGTCGGTGGTTTTTCCACCTGCAGGGCAGCAGTGAGTGAGGGCAGGGGTAGTGAGAATGAGATTGAAGGGACTGGCAAGAAGGACATTGCAGGCCATGGTGATGGGATGTGGCTTTTATCTACAGTGCCATGTGCTCTCATAGTACAAGGTAGACAGCCCTACCATAGAACATGGACAAGTAACCAGGAAATTCCAAAATAGTGGGATGTCTTTTCTATAAAACCATAATTTCCCTGAGGGCAGGCAATGTGTTCGACATACCTTTGTAAACCCAGTATTTTCGCCAGTGCTTATGAGAGACTCAATATACCAACAGACAATAACCAGACCATATATAAAAATAGAACTCTGACCCACATTCTGCAGCAAACAGTCCAGAAAGCCAACTCATTATCTGAAGCAACCAGTCCAAGAAGACAAACCGCTATCTTTAGCAACTAGTCCAGAAGTTACACGATAACTCCTGAAACTTTTGGTCCCAAATGGCCAGGGCTTAATTAATAATTGCCAGCTTCCCTAATTTTTGCTCCTGTTTCCAACTTAAGACCAATTGGAGACAGCCAGATATGCGCCCCAAACCAATCCCATAGGATGTCTTGCTTCTAGTTAACCCGCCTACAGCCTCCCCATGTCAACAGGGCACACCTGAAGTCTTCTCTTTCTTCTGCTATAAAGTTTTCCTACTCCTCCGCCTGCCTTTCAGTCTCTGCCAAATGCAAGTGGTGATGGCTGACTTCCTTGGCTATAGCAAACTCTGAATGAGTAGCTTTTGCTTGTTTTCATTTGGGTGGTCTTTGTTTATTTCTACACTTGATTCACACAATGAATGAATGAATGAATGAATGAATGAATTACAATCCTGGCATTCAGAAAGTGACCAAAGTAATGGGAGTGATAAAGCCAAGGAGGGTAAGAATAACAGCAGCAGGGATGACTGACAATAGAGACACTACCTGTAGGTCAACAGGTCACATCCTTTGGAGTCTCTGCGTCTATTCACTAACCATCTTCTTCAGATGCCTGCTCCTTTATAAAAATGGGATCTTACTATGCAAAGTCATTCCTAACCTGCACTTTTTTTTTTTTTTTTTGACCGGTAAAGGATCGCAACCCTTGGCTCGGTGTCATCCGCACTGCGCTCAGCCAGTGAGCGCACCAGCCATCCCTATATAGGATCCGAACCCACGGCGGGAGCGCCGCTGCGCTCCCAGTGCCGCACTCTCCCGAGTGAGCCACGGGGCCGGCCCTGCACTTTTCATTTAATGTATTGTGAGCATCTTTCCACTGAACAGTATATTTCTCAAGAATGCAGTTTTAAATGATTTCATAGTGTTCCATGCGGTCAAGTTGCTTCTAATTTTAAACCTAAAATTCCTGAGTAAAAGTTCTCACTACATTTTAAAGTTTTTCTTACATGTTTGCACATTGCTTTCCAAAAAGGTTCATTTTCAAAGTGTGTGGGGATTATACAGTTTCCTACTTCTTCATCAGCAACTGTGTTTTACAGCCTTTTCCCATCTTTGCCTATTTGAAAGCCAAAAAGTGCTATTTTGTATTGAGTTACGGTTTTTTTGGTAACTAATAGACTAAACACATTTAAAAAATATGTTCATTGATCAGTTTACTTTTTCTTAGATAAATTTCTTATTCATGTCCTTTCACATCTGCCTTTTTCTCAGCCCATTCCACACTGTTTTAGTACCATAGTTCTGTAATTAATTTTAAGATATTTTAGGGTAAGTCCATTTTAATTTCTGTTTCGTTTTCAAAAATTTTTTATGATACTTTTTCTCCTGTAAGGATTTTAATTGGAATCATATTATATTTATAAATTAACTGAAAAAGTGCTACCTTTATAATATTGCCAGAACATGTTCCATGTGTTGTGACTTACTCAGGCAGGTCTTCTTTGAAGAGTCTTAATTTTTTGTTTTACTGTAGGAATCCTTTATTTTTATTGTTTAATTTATTCTATGCATTTGGATTTTCAATTGTTTTTGTGGATGATTTTTTTGAATCATTAATTATGATTAGTTTTCACTGGTTATTGTGGATAAATAGGAAAGCATATATATATATTTTATATGTATTTATTCTGGCCACCAGACTGAGTTATCTTTGTTGTTCTAATTTTTATTTTCAGTTAATTCTCTTGGGTTTTTCAGATCAACAAATATATTGAGAAGTAGCGAAAAATTCACTTCTACTTTTCCAATAGTCATAAATTTTAATTTTTATTATTGCCTTATTGAATTGTCTAAAACAGGCAAAACATTGTTAGTGGTGATAATAAGTACTTTTGTGCCATTGTTGACTTTGATAGAAATGATGCTAGTTTTCCATTGTCATGTGTGATATTGTCTGTGATTTGAGGTAGCGATTTTATATTGTTTTGAGATCAGATGCTTCTATCCCAAATTTACTGAGTTTTCATCAGAAAGAGAGATTGAATTCGTACTGTGTCTTTCAGCTTCCATCAAGATTACTGCATGGTTTTTCTTTGACTTTCCAACAAGATGAATTATAGTTAGTAGGTGTTTCTAATGTTGTGGCACCTTTGCATTTTGGCAAGAAAACCTTCTTGATCTTGTTAGATCTGAGTTGCAATATTTTATTTAGGATGTTTATGTCTGTATTT
>NW_007726925.1:41786-43755 GCF_000696425.1 Galeopterus variegatus
TTTTTTTATTCTTATAATTGTTTTTTCTTTTCTTTTTTTCCTCCTTCATCGGACTTGACAGGTATTGTTTGTTTTAAGGAACTCAGTTTTGAACTTATTTAGTAATTCAACTTTTTAAGAATTAAATTGTCAACCCCCCCAAAACCCCCAATAAATAAAAAGGAAAAACAGATACAACAATCACAATAATTCATTGAACTTTCAAAAGGAGAGAACAGAAATGAGGCCACCAGAAGTAGGAAAGGGGGAGGGGGAGGTGGGGTTAGCAAGAAACTGGTAAAGGACCACAAAAAATGATTACGTTGTGTACTGTTGAATATATTAATTATCCTGATCTGAGCATCACATATTGAACACGGGTATTGATATTCAACTCTGCCCTCCACAGATATGGACAATCAATTATGTTTCAATAATAAAATAAAAATAAAAAAAGGTCTTTGGAAAATGCAAAGAGTTATAGAAATGTTAGATAATAAAGGTTTTGAAAAACAATAAATTGTCAATTACTTTAAATTTTTTGGTAACTTTATTTTATTTCTAACTTACATAAAAGTTACAAGAATAGTTTAAGGACTCCCAGATATCCATTGTCAATCATTTAAATTTGCCTCATTTACTTTTTCCTCTCTCTATCACTCTGCTCCCTGTATATGCTAAGTAGTATGCATACACTAATATTTAGCATGCATTAGTATGTCCACTAATATTTTTTTCTGAACCGTTTGAGAATAGATCAAAGACATTATTTCCTTTACCCTTAAATACTTCAATGTTATTTCCTAAGAATGAGGGTATTCTTTTAAATACCATGTCACAGTTTCCAAAATCAGGAAATTTAACGTTGATACAGTACTATTATCTAATCCACAATCATACTCAAATTTGATCAATTGTCTAATACTGTCCTTTAATAGCTGTTATTTTTTCCCCTTGCAGGATCTGGTCCAGGATCAAGTGCTTCATTTAATTGTCCTGTCTCTTTAGCCTTCTTTGATCTGAAAAAGTTACTCAGCCTTTCATTGTGTTTCTTCATCCTGACATTTTTGAAGAGTATAGGCGATCTTGCAGAATGTGTCTCATTTGGGTTTGCTTCATGATTCCTCAGGTATAGATTCGATTTACATACTTTCGGCAGGAATGTCACACAAGTGATGTCTGCCTTTCTCAGTGCATCTTACTAGGAGCCATATAATGTTGGTTCGTTCCAGTATTATTGCTGTTAACTGTGATCACTTGGTTAAAGTGTTGTCTATCTGGCTCCTCCACTGTAAGGTTACTGTTTTCTCCTTTGTAACTAATAATTAATTTGTGGGGAGATACTTTTATACTGTGTAAATACTCTATTCTTCATCAATTTTCCACCCACTATTTTTTTTTCTATATACCAGAAATTTTCTTACTCCATCATTCATTCTATATTATCCATTAGCATTCTACTGTACGGAAGAGCTTTTTCTTGCCAACTCCTTAATTAAAAAAATCATTAATTTATTTATATTAGTATGCAGTCATGGACTCTTAATTTATCCAATGGGTTACAAGCCATTGCTATCATTACATAAAATATATTTTAATGTTCAAATTGTCCCAGATTTGGTAATTGGGATCACTTCAATCTGGTTCTTATCTCCATTGGACATGTCTTCATGACTCTTTGAGCACTTCCTTATTTTTGGCACAGAAAGATGTTTCAGGTTCATTTTGTACTTTCCCTGCCCCCCCCCCCCCNCCCCCCCCCGGCTCAGCCCTTTCTCCAAGAACCAACCAACCAACCAACAGTTAGCAAATGCTGACCCCTAGTTGGTGTTGCTTCCAGTTGCTTTCCTTCTTGCAGTGGTAATGGGTTAGAGTTTTGAATACACCGTCTGTGAGTTCTAGGATTGAGCAAATGAATGCATATATTGAGGATAATGGGAACTGAGTTTCTCACTGTTGGGAAAATAATGGAAAGAAAGAGACTAGAAAC
>NW_007726925.1:45794-46437 GCF_000696425.1 Galeopterus variegatus
ATTTTTTAATAGAGAAATTTGGCTCATTTACATTTTGTACTTAGTTGCTTATAGGGCTTTTTCTTTTCATGTGAAATTAAAGCATATCCTACCTTAGTTCCCTCTGGGTGAGGGTTTTGATCCCAGGGATCCTTTCCACGTTGAAGGTGCCGTATTCATGCACCCTAAGGAAGATTCTATTTTCCTTTTAATTGTTGCTTCTTTACTCTTCTTTTCTTTCCTCTTGAACTACTTTTACATCCAGGATGAGTGCCCTCTGTTTCTTATTTCTTCCTCATATTCAGTTATCTTTGAGTTCTTGCAATATCTCTTGAGCTTATCTTCTAATTCTCCATTTAAAAATTTGTCAATCATGTTTTTACCCCAAAAGCAATCTTTTCAGATCAGTCTTTTTCAGACTGCCTCCCGTAGTTTCATAGCTGAAGTGTTCTCTTGGAAGAACATCTATAGAATCTTTACACTTTTCTCCTGTTTCTTGCACTAATTCTGCCACTTAACATGACATTTGCTCTAATTGCTCTGATTTATGTATATATCTTGAATGGCTAAATATTTCCACATGTCTTAAGGTTTCTGTATTTTTTATCTCCCATAGGGGATGTCAGAGGATTATCCAGTGGGGGTTCAGAGAGAGAGAGAGAGA
>NW_007726925.1:46949-61507 GCF_000696425.1 Galeopterus variegatus
AGAGAGAGAGAGAGAGACAGTGTTAGGGCTCCTGTTTAAATCTTTCAGGCCCAGTCAAAGAGAGGAGGGAAAAGTTTAGATTAACCATGGTTTACCTTTCCCAAACTAGCTTCTGTGAGCCACAGCCAGAGGCTCCCCAGGCAGGAGGTTTCACCTCTGTGTTGAAGAGTGCACGTTTCTTATTTGTTGTGGCAGCCCCCAGTTAATGGAAATAATGTCGTCCTCCTCTGTTTGCCCTGACGGCAGAGATGGGGAGGTGTTGAACGGTATCAGCCTTCTAGAATGTGTGTGTGCTTATAGCGTGTTGCTAATATGAAAGAGAGAAACTGAGTTTAAAGACTGTAGCAGAGAATTCCCTGACTTGAGGGCAGCTCTACGTAGAGAATTGGGTGCCGCCATCTTCCCCGTCTGGCCACCAACTTGTCATGCCCTGATTACCTCCTGTGTATGGATGGGAGTCAAACTGACTCAACCCCAAAGTATTCGCTTTTGTTCCCCAAAGTGTCTGAAGTTCAAATTCAGAAAACTCCAGGGTTGGGGGTACCCAGGTGAAAGCATAAAGTTTGGTTTGTTTTGGAACATAGGAAAGTGTGCATGTGTGTATGTGTACACATGTGCATGTGTGTGTGTACACACATATTTCCCAGTTCTGCCCAGACTGGAATCTCATGGTCTTTCTAGGGCCATATTCACCTCAATCTTGACATTGGGCAGTGAGGAACTATTGCTGGAAAAGTGCTGAAGATTTAATCATGCCTTCCTCCCTCCTCCAAAGGTGAGGGCTTCCTTGGAACATTTTGCTTTTGTTGTTGTTTGTTTGTTTTGCTGTGGGAAGAGGTACCCAGGGGTGTGGAGAAGCACTGGCTGTGCATGACAGAGGCAAATGACTACAGGCAGGCGTGGCTGGGAAGGATGCTTCAGGTCCTCTTACTCCAACATCTGGGTGGGCAGATTTGCCTTCAGAGTCCAAGACCTGCCTAGGTGAATATCCCCAGACAGCAGGTCCGCATCCTCAGGAGAACAGAGGGGCCCTGGGGCAGATACTGGCTCTGTTTATTAGTGGTGGGGTCTGATCAAGTTTCTGAGCTTCAGTCTCTCCTCTGAAGTGTGAGGACAAACAGTTTAACTTCATTGAACTTTTGGGATAATTCAATGATATAATATCATTAAGCTTCTTGCTACACTGTGAATGGAACAGACTGGGTTCTCAATTCATAAACACAAACTGGTTCATAAATACATATATGGGAGAGACAGAACAGCACAGTAGTTAGGAGCCCAAGTCCAGGGGTTGGACTGCCTGGTGTAAAAATTCTGCTTTTGTTCTCACCGTCTGTATACCCTGAGCAACCTCCTCAGCCTCTTTGAGTATTAGATTTCTCATTTGTAAAATGCAGATTAAATACTCTCTACCTCATAGTTTAGGTAAGAGCATTAAATGAGATGTGTATGTAAAACACCTAGCATACTGCCTGATGTATAGTAACAATTCAATCAAAGTTAGACATTTTTAATTAAAAAAAAAGCCTAGCACTTTATTTCTTGGTATGTACCCCAGAAAAGCAATAGCACAAGTGCCCTAGGATGTTGATTGCAGAATTATTTGTAATGCTATATGAAAACCTGGAAACAACCTAAGTGTAATGGAAAAATAAACAATGGTGTATGCTCCTACAGAATACTATGCAGCAGCTGGAAAGCATGAGGCGGTTCTGTATGTAGTTGCCTGGACAGAGCTCCAAGACCTATGTTGGGTGAAAGTAAAGAGATGGAACAACACATTCAGTAACCCCCCCCCCCAAAAAAAAATAAATCTACACACAGGAATGGTTTCATGGTCATGCAACTTGTGAATGCTGGGCATGCGAATGGTCTGCTGCAGCAGTCTTAATCATTTTGGAATTTTTTTTTTTTCCCTTTTTGTCTTTTTTTCGTGACCGGCTATGGGATCGCAACCCTCGGTGTTGCGCCCACACCTCGCTCAGCCAGTGAGCGGGAACCGGTCTGTATGTGGGATCCGAACCCTCGGCGGGAGTGCCGGCGCACTCTCAAGCAGCGCACTGTAGCAGTGCGCCACTGGGCCGGCCCTCAGTTTGGAATTTTTGCAAAAAATTTTTTTTCTCTTGGCAGCGGGTCAGAACGGAGATCTGAACGCTTGACCTTGGTGTTACAAGGCTGTGCTCTAACCAACCAAGTTAGCTGGCCGGCCAAAATTCTTGATGATTTTATCTTTGCACTGTGTTTTATAAGTGAAATCTGATGGGACAATGAAGCGTGCACATGAACAGAGGAGAAACGCTGGGTAGCAGTGTAGATCGGGAGCTGGACTCAGATTGTCAGTGGTGATGGCGGCAGCAGCCACAGAAACAGCAGTGGTGGCAGCAACCATGGCCAGGATGTGCTTCACCTGGGAACAGCCCTGGGAGCTGAGGTTGGAGGCCAGATTACCTATCTGTTCCTGGGTCTGTCCCTCTGGTGTCTGCTCTTTGATTTGAGCACCAGGACAGGAACTTCTGAGGCTCAGGCAGTAAACTTTGTCAGTAAATTGTTACAAAACAAGAGTGTATAGATGGACATTGCAATGAAGCATAATGGAGTTATGAGGCTCTTCAAAGAGTTTAGAATCTCTGGTTTTGAAAACTACTACCACATTGCACAGAAAATATCCAGAGGCTTAGATTTAAGGATCGTCACTTTCGATGGAAGAGAACACTATTTTCACATGATGCTTCAGATGAACCAATTATTAATGAGGAAATCAATTTTAAAATTAATTTTTTCCTTGTAATGGAAGTTACAGTGATAGAATGCATGAACAGGCATTTTGAATTATATATAAATCATGAAGCCATATCTCTGGTTTTGAAAACTACTACCACATTGCACAGAAAATATCCAGAGGCTTAGATTTAAGAATCGTCACTTTCGATGGAAGAGAACACTATTTTCACATGATGCTTCAGATGAACCAATTATTAATGAGGAAGTCAATTTTAAAATTAATTTTTTCCTTGTAATGGAAGTTACAGTGATAGAATGCATGAACAGGCATTTTGAATTATATATAAATCATGAAGCCACTTTCAGTTTCTTGTATACCCCCCCACAAGTTACAAGAAATGTCAAAGGAAACATTAAAGTGCCATTGTATAAATTTACATTGAAAATTAAATTCAGATTTATGCAAAACTGATTCTTATGAAGAGTTAAATCTTTTTAGGAAAATTATTTCATAAGAATCATCAGCTCTAGTTGTACTAAAATTTGTATTTCAAAATAGTTTATCAGAAGTTTGTCCCCATGCTGTCACAGTAAAATACTAAGAACTCCGGTAACAATTGCATCAGCAGAAAGATCATTCTCAGATTAAAAATGATAAAATATTATTTTCAATCTTGCATCTGTCAAGGTTGACTGAAACCACTTTTAATTGTATCAGTTAAAAATGAAGTTGCTAAGAGTTTAAATTTTGATGACCTAATAAGTGAATTTGTAGAAATCTGCAGAACAGTGGGTGGAAGAAATCTTACACTCAATCCAAATATATCATTAATAACTATTTATTGTATTATATAAAACTATGACATCAAAATTTTTTTTTGCAATTTTGAAGTTACATTGTTACTCATGTAAGTGTATTACTACCTATTATGTTTAATAAGTACCAGAACTTTTAACAGGAAAACAATTTGCATTTTAGTATCTAGATGTATCTTATCAAGCGGCGCATGAGGTTTGATCACATGGTTAAGGAGCTGTCTACCAGGTTTCCCACTGTCAAGGTACTGCTTGTCCCTTTGTAGTTAATAAGCATCTTGTGGGCAGATGTTTTAAGAATATGCAGATGTCTCGTTTCTTGTCACACCTTCACCTGCTAATTTTAGCATCTGTCGCTGATTCTTGCCTGCAGTGATTATTATTACCGTGGTGTTTGCCTAATGCTGACTTTTCTATTTCCATCATTCTTTCTATATTTTTTAATTGAAATATTATAGTAGGGAACAACTGTCCCTTCTCCCCATTTATTTATTTTTTCAATTATTTAAGTATATTAGCAGGGACTTATGGATATATGTTTTATTCTAGAGGCTACAATCCATTACAATTATTTATTTTCTTGCTTAAATTGTCTATGATTTGGCTATTAGGAACTCCTTCAATCTGTCTCTGGGGCCTTTTAATGTGTCCCTATTGCTTGAGGCCACAGTCTCTTTCTGGCACAAGATTTTTCCCTGTCCCAGACCAAAGAGCTCTTCTTTCATGCAACATTTTCAGGGTGAATTGAGGGGAATTTCTTTAAAACTCTGGATTCAGAAGATTAAGTGAGCAAGTGTCTCACAATGTGCCCAAGTCATGTGCAGTTTGTTCTGTGGGTGGCTGTGGTGATCAGGCAGCCTTCCAGGATGTGTGTGTGGACACACATGATTTATCATTATGAAAATGGGTGTTCTTTTTCTTAACCCTGCCACTATGATTGGTGAACTGCCTTCTGGAGCCAGCATCTTCTTTCTAGCCTGAATGGAGTGGAGGATTGCAAGGGACTGTTCAGGGCTGGAAAGTCTGGCTGGGAGCTGGGACTGGGCACTACTTTCCTGTTTCACTGATTCCACCTTGAACACCAAAGAGTGTCTGATTTTAGGGACTCTCTGACTGTCGGTCCAGCCAGCCCACCTCTTACTACGACTGTAAATAGAACTCTGTTAACAGGTGTCGTCATACCAGCGCTATTTTCCTAAGAAATTAAGCTGTTTTGTCAGGAAAGAAATCTAGTTTTCTAATGATTGACCTTAACTCAGGGTAAAATGTAAATATTCCAAAAGTTTCCAAATTAAAAGAAACATACACACACTCCCAAATTTTCTTGTGTAGTGGTGGTGGTAGATGGAACTTGAGAATGAAGTGTTTGTAATATTTTAAAGGGATTGGTTATGAATTTAAAGTCACATTTTTTAGCATAAGAAATATGACACTCATAATACTTTCTAATCTTATGGTGACTTATAGATGAACTGCTTTAGTGTATTACAAAATTCAGTTTAATATAAACATAGAGTTTATTAAGGTAATACTTAAAATTTTACCAAGAAAATTTATGTGTAACTTTAAAATTTTGTTACTGAAGCAACTAAAACTTTGCTGCTGGGTAAGAAGTCCAGCATCTTCTAGATTTCTGGCAGTTACGAGAAGCCCCAGTTGGCATCAGAGGAAAACAAAGGGTGTGATTGCATTTTTCCTACTAAGAGTTCTCCAGAGGTCCGGAAGGAGCAGAGAGAAAGAGAGGGGAACCCCTCTTCCTACCCCCACTCTGCAAGGTGGTTGAATAACTGTTTTCTAAGTAGAACAATTTTCAGAAGGACTAGGTTCTGGGTTCTTAGTGGCCGGAGCATCTGCTTCCTGTGAAATTTTATTGTTAATTGCCTTCATTTAGGGAAAACCTTCCCTACATTTTCACATTTGTTGACTTTTTAGATTTTCTCCAAACCTTGGCCATTTTAATTTATCCACTCAACAAATCTTTATTGATTCCCTGCTGTATGATAGAAACAACTGATGTTGTTGGGAGCAGGAGGTGGGGGGATTGGGTCTAGGTGGGAATTATGGCCTGTCAGAGGCTAACCTTGAGACAACCTTGGCCCCAATGCCTTGAATCTCCTGCTTTGGATCTTGGGGAAGATGGCCCTTGTTGTGGCACTGGAGGAAATCTCCCCAGCATCAAGGCCAAGAGAGTCATGTGTGCCCAAGGCACTGAGCCTCGGCATGGATAGGCTCTTGAGGAACACTTGTTGAATGAATAAATGACTGAGCAAATATTGATTATATAGGGAGGAGAATTTGCCAGAAGTACACTATCTGGTGCATATGTAAAGGCTATTGTTGAAAATTTAACAAAATCACATTAAATAATTTTGGGACATAATATTGGGGGAAGGAAGCAGGGTGGCACCTTGCTTAAACACAGAATCCTGGGATTGGAGGGAAACTCCTAGTTCAGTCCTCTACAAGATCCTCAGTAGGCAGGTGTCCAGCCGCTGCTTTCTGACTCCTAGGGCTCTAGTTATCAAAAAGAAGGACATATGTTGAGCTGAAATCTGCTGTCATGCAGTCCCAAGCCCCTGCAGGCCACCCGCATCTTTCTTCTTGAGACAACGCATACCCCAGACACTGGAGAATCCGAACAGGTGGCAGGTATGTGTCCTCCATGTCGCAGCAGATGATTCTGGCAAGTCATTAGTTCTCCCAGTGTTCTGATTTCTCATATGTGATATGGAGACCATGGTCCAGCTTATCTCAAAGGATAATGCAGGGGGCACGAGGGAGATCTTGTGTAAAAGACACAATTCAGATCGGCAGGTAGCAAGGGCCCCAGAATGGTTGGCTGCGGGGATTTGCAGGCAGCGAGCGTGTTTCCCTGGGGTGTTCTCTCCTCCAGTTTCTTCACCTGCTGTTCAGCGATCACACTTTCTAACCTTCTCACCATCCTGTTTGCTCCCCTCCCCCACAGGCATACTCTTTGGTCTCTTTGTCCCCAAATGGAACAGGCCCCAGGTACATTTAGCCAGCTCAGAAGGGGGGGGGGGCACCTTCCTAGTGCTGGGCATCGTGTTCCTGTGAACACAGCCTATGTTTAATTCACTAATCAGTGCATTTTACAATCATTGTAGCAAGTTCAGTGCCCTCCAGTTTCAGTGTTTCAAATCTTTCTGGAGGGGAGAAGGAGGAACACCCAAATTAACACCTAGATTGTTACTTACAGTATATGTTGTCTTGCATTACCAACCCATCCTCTTGTGTCCTGAGACGCCTGCCCAGACTGTGTTTGAGAATGCAGGACATGCATACTAACTCCTGGGCTCTGGTTCCTTCTTCCCAGCTGGCTGTCCATCTGTCTGTCCCTCACAATTTAATCGCATCTCAATCTCTTCCCTCCTTCAAGCTGGGAGACTCTGTGGATGGGATGATCACTACCTTTCCTCCTGCTTCCGACCCACTTTAGGATTTAGACTACTGTAACTTCTCTAAATGCAAACGATTCCTTAGGATACTGCAGAATAGAAGGAAAGATTTTGACTCCAGGCACAAACTGCTTTTCCTGAGGACTACTGCTTAGTGACTGGCCACCACCATCTCTGATACCCCCACTCCCCTGTGGTCTCCTGACCTCCTTATGTAAGTTGAGGCCAGCCTGGGAGAGGAAGAGCAAACTGTGCCATGTGGCTATGTTATGGGTGACCTCACTCTACGCCTCAGCTCCCCCAGCCCTGTACAACTACTGCTTTCACCCATTTTCATCCTTGAGTGAATTCAGGGTCTGGGATTTTTTTTTTCTTTCTTTCCTAGTGACGCCTTTTAGAAAATAGCTGGGGAGGCTTCATATGAATAGAGACACACAGAATCAAGAGCTGGGTGCCTGGATCCACCTTCTAGGTTAGGTTTGTGTGAATCCGGGGCAGATGGACAAGCCCAGCTGGTTGTTGGACCATCAGAGAGATGATGTCTCTCTGCTGCATCTACATCCCAATGTAGCCCTGCCTGGGAAGTCACAGAAACCGGGACTGTGGCTTTTATGCTAAAATCTGTCTTCTGCCTGTTTAAATTACAATATTGGATAATTATGTATGTATGTGTAAAAACTGTCAAAAGTATACTTAAATCGTACCTTGGCTGTGTGCTGAAATTACTGTTCATTACGACTTATTTGTACATCACTGGAACCAAATATCTCAGCCTGGAAATGTAAATGTGTTTTTGTTTTTGCTCTGCAGGTTAGGTCAGCAGACGTCTGCAACAAATATGATTGTGAGGGTGAAGGTGACATGATTTACCTAAATCAGGCAATTTCTCCATTAAAACATTGAAGCTTCAACTCACAAAGACACTCTTTAGCAGATGAACTATAACGCCGCCCAGCATTTGTCATATTAGGTGATTTGAAAGGAAAAAACAATTATAAAAATGAATGTAATTCTCTGTTAAAGAAAAAAAAATCCAGTTTTTGCAGCAGGGGGTGGTTAATTTTCTGCAGATAAAAACAGGTTTCACAGCAATTCTGCTGCTATAACATTGCACAATTAAAACATAAGAAGAAAAGGTTCCCCTGCCAAAGCAGACAGTTGTAGGAATTAGTTGTTCGGGGATGGAGAAGCAGGTTTCCCCTCCAGCATCAAAGGTTATTTTGTTTCCCATAGGAACAGCTCTGTTGCCATAAACTGGGCTGGTGTGCCCCCAACCCCCACCTCCCCCCACCCTCCCTGTTCCCGAGCTGCTTTCAATTAGCAGGGATTATTAAACTGGAAACATTTTAAACTGCTGCCGAAGCTGCTTTCCGGCCTTATGAGCTGAGCTAGAGGCGTCACAATAAAAGCTGATTGATTAGTGAAGAATGTACTTACAGCAACCGATGCCCAGTGTCATTTTCTATGCGTTTCATAGCCTCCTCCTCCCCCCGCCAAATTTTGCGTTTGCATGGGCAGTTCAACTTTGGTTTCTCTCTCTGGCACCTTCTACAGCCTGGAGGCTCTCAACTTCCATTTCAACTGTCTGACCTGGATCAGCGCAGTCTTCATGCCCCATCTCTGCTCTGCCTTGGACCCCAAGAAGGGGACCCACCGGCTAGGGTGGCAGATCCCAGAGGAAAGGCTATGGGATTCTGAGTTATTGGCCTCTTTCTTTGTTGTTTGTCGGAACACTAGAATGACAGCAGCAGTAACACACCTGTGAAGGATACAGGACCAGAGCACTGTCGGGCAGGTGTCTGCATACTGTTGGAGGGTTTCAAAAACTGAAGGCATTACCTTAGAGCATTATCTCATCCTCAGTGACCTGTCTTCTATTGATTTTTCTTAAAGCTTCGTGGGTGAAACTCTTGTTTCTCCAACTAAACTAATTTATTTGATAACACAAACTAATTAGCACTGTGCTAAGTTTATATGTGTATTTATATATATAAATACATATATTTACTTCTATCAACAACACACTGAGTTAGGTGCAGTTAATATCCCCAGTTTTACAGATGAGTAAACTGAGGCTTGTAAGTGATAGAGACTGACTTCAGAATGAGGCAGAACACTTAACCACTGCATTGGTTCTTTGACCAAACTGTCCCTGCTCTGAGCTTAGATTCCTTATCTTGTCAAAAGAGGGGGTTTGGAACAGAGCCTCTATTTCTTTCCAGATCCTTTGCTTTTTATTATTTTTTAAAATTATTGATGCATTCAACATACACTTGTTGTGTGCCTACTCTATGCCTGGCATGTTCCAGGCTCTGGGGGTAATGGTGAACTAGTCAGACTAGCTGCCTCTTCTCATGGGGTCAGGGCTTACCCCTAGCTCTCCTTCTGATCACTTTGCAAGGTAAGGGCCAGCCCTCCTGTGATTCTCCGTCAGGCTCACGGAGCTCCCTTCAGAAGTAAATTTGTCTGCTGTGGGTCTGCTAAGAAACTGCACTCTGAGTCAGGGCTCATTTTCTGCTTGAGAGAGGGTGGTAGGAGGGATTGTGCACACGCTGTGGCTGAGGGTCACCTGCCAGACTGGAATGAACCAGCACCCACATTGCCACTTGCCAGGAGAAAGCATGGCTTTTCAGCTTTGCATAATTGCTTGGGTTGCAAAGGGCTCAGCAAATCAGACACAGCCCCTGTTAGGTGGACTGGAAGGAAGAGACTGGGTCTTCTCTTCGGTTACACAAGGGGCTGTCTTCAGCTCCTCCCTGCCCTCTTGTCAGGCAGAAAGGGGCTGGAGTTAAGGCCCAGGTGGGAGGAAAGCAGTTCCGCTAGAGGCGGGGTCTGGGGTGAGGCCGACCACAGTTATTCCTGGATTATGACTCAAAGCACACAAACAAGAAGCATTTATTACCTCCAAAGTAGTGCTAGCTCTGTAGTGCTGAATGGAGAGCTGAGGTATTGCAGCTGTTATCTTTTGAACTAACTGCTATTGCACGTCCCATGACCAGCCGTGGCAGGGTTTTTGTTCCCATGAATGAATGGGCTATAAATCTGTCGGAGTTGACACTAGCAGCAGTACTAGAGGGTGTAAAGAGAAAATGTGCAGAAGAATCTGTGGTCTTTGCTTGCCTGGAAAATGAGTTCAATAAAATGGAGGTGATCAGTGCTTATTTATAGGGCAAACTGATACATCCAGCATTGGCCGTCAGAATCTAACTTAGTGCTTTCTCGTTTACACTCACTCTGTAAAGCACATCCCCACACCCGGGGCAGCTCGTGCAGCTGTGAGCAGTTGCCGCTGCGGCAGAAGAAAGGGAGACGCTTGCAGAGAAAGGTGTGTTTCTCTCTCTGCTTCTAAGGTTTAGGAGCCTTTGGAGGTACCTGGCTGGAGGGGTTTAGTTTTGAGGTTTGTAACAAACAGGAAAACACAACGTTGTAAACAATTCTTTATTTACATTTCAGTTTTGAGGGTGAATGACAGGAAATGGGATAAAATTAATTGCCATTTTTCAGGCCTCTGGAACAGTAAATTCCAGCAAGCATAAATTTGGAGCTGGCTTAAGTACGGAAAACAATTTATTGCTAATTTTTCCCTTAATTGCATTCCCAAGAAGAAGGTTTGGTGCTTATTGGTGGAATTATTATATAAAAATTATTCGTTAGAAAGCACAATGAACTGTAAATCAGAAGCTTACCTGAAACAGGGTCAGGGTTCTTTACGATTCATCCTCCCCCCACCCAGGCTGTCGCTAGCAAGGTCCTCTGCAAGTAAAAGGATCAGGGAAAATGCGCTCACCGTCCCCTCACCCCTCCTCCACGACACTGCACAGAGATTAAGTGTTGATTCAATAAGATGTCTCACCTTCTAGAAGTGATAGTGTGAGTCACGTGTGGAAAGAGAGCAGAGGGGACATAATGGAATGATCACTGCACGGCCTCCCTGCCTCATTTAATTTGTTTTGAGGCTTCTGGTCATGTCAGGCTAACTGCAGTTGAGGCCAGCTGACAGCCTGACCCTGTTGGTGGAGAAAGTTGAAAGATAGTGGCATTGTGTCAGCAACTGCTGGGATGAAGTAAAAATCTGTTCCCGTTACACTTGGGTGCTGAGAGCCATGTTCCAGGGTCAGCTTCCTCTGGCAAGAAGGGCTTGCTGGGACTGGGGCCCCGAAAGCTGGTTCCAGCCTTGGGTAAGAGAAGAGGTACTGTGGGTTACCATATTGCAGGTGATTTGTTATGTCTGGCAGGAAGGCTGGGCTCGAGTGGGGATGGTGAAAGGACGTCTTCCTGTACCTGCTGTCTGTGTTCCTTCAGGCTTAGAGGAGGCCATTGGTGGGAACTCACCTGCTTGGATTGGCCTCCTTGGAATTTTGCAGAAAAAGAGAGGATGATTGATTTGCCTTATCAAACCAGCCAGGCCAGAGCCTGTGCCCATCTGAGAGCTCCTGGGGGCTGAAATTGCAATTTTAATAGCTATTTGGGGAAGAGCCCATGGGTGCTGAGAGAGTTTATGGCCGTGCATTGTGGATGGTAAGGTTGGTAGGGGCAAGTGCAGAAACAGTTCCATGGAGTCTCTTCTCTGTCTTCCACATCTCAGAGCAGTGGTGGCTGTGATGGTGGGAGGACCTTACTGCTGACTGGTGCAGGGCTGTTCTGCCATCCAGGACAGTGCGCCCTCCACTGCTGGCCGGGGGAGGAATGGAGGGAGGGGTGGAAGGGAAGGGTGTGACATCTGGGGCTCTGAGAGTCCCCAGGGACCTGGTAGGATAGAGCAAGCACACACTTTACACAACATGAAACATTCTCACGGGACTCAGGGGGTAGGATCCAAAGTCAGTGTGCAAGGTGTTAGAGAAAAGCCAGAAGCCCCTTGCAAACCTGCTGAGAAGGTCCTGCATTAGGCAAGGACCCAAAGTCCAACATATGCCATTTTACCCTAGAGTTGGAGCAGACTGTGGTACCTCTGTCCAACATGGAATCACACTCGGTTTGATGACATGATCAGGCCACCCAGGGCCTCAGAAGAGCTGAGACCCCAGATGAGGGACCAGCAGATTTCATCTGAGGCAGAGGCTCACAGATGGGACAGGGGCGGCAGCATCATCGCCACTCTGTCTTAGGTAAATTAAATGTTCATAGACCGAGTCTCCTACAGCCAACTCCCTAGCAGGACCAAGGAGAATTTCTGTCACCTCTTACTTCCTTCTGTCCACCTTCCACCTCTGCCCTCCCGTTTCTCAAGGGAAGCATGGCATGTTGTCTGGGACTTGTTGGTACAAGCAAAGTGGTCGGAGTGAGGGTAACTGAGCGCAAACAACCAAAGTAAAGAACTGAGCCCATAGACTGTGGCTGAAGAGGAGGGAGGAGATGTAAGAACAAGTTCATGCAGAGCTGGGACAGCGTGCAGTTTGCGAGAAGTCATTGCGACAGTGAATGCCGTGGGGGTTTGGAGCAGGTGGAGGCCGAGCGAAACGTTGCTTTCTGAATATAGGACTAATGCAAATTTATTTTTCAACATTTCAAAGTACAGAGAAGTTTCAAGAAGAAAACAAAAACTGCCTGTAATCCTACTATCCAGAGATAAACATTGTTAAATTTTTTATGCATTTCTTTACAGGCCCATGGGCATTTAGACATATTATCTTTTCAAAATTGGGATTCTAGTATATAGTTTTTATATCCTATTCCCTTCCTTCCCCCCTTAACATATTTTAAACACTTTTGTGTCCTTGAAGGCTTTTATAAACTTTTTTTGTTTAATTTTAAGAATTCATAGAATTGTATTTTATGAATGTGCCATATTGTTTAACCATTTCCTCCTTGGTACACATTCAGTTGTCTCTAATTTTTCAACATTACCAGTAAAGGGGTGGCAAATATTCTTTTACATTAATCATTGGGTGCCCCTCTGGCTATTTCCTTAAGGTAAATTCATAGAACAGGAAGTCCTATATAGCGAGGCCACTTTATTTTGAAGTTTATCCCCCAGGAATGTTGGCCCTGTGAGCCATGGGGGAGAGTGGCAGCCTTTATTTCCAAACAGGAGATAGTCTTTACAAAGCTGCCTGTTTGATAGATAAAGCGAGGCCACTTTATTTTGAAGTTTATCCCCCAGGAATGTTGGCCCTGTGAGCCATGGGGGGAGAGTGGCAGCCTTTATTTCCAAACAGGAGATAGTCTTTACAAAGCTGCCTGTTTGATAGATACAAGTATTGAAAATTGCAATTTCTTTTATAACTGAGGTTGAGTAAATTTTCATATGTCTCTTGTGTATGTACATTTCTTCTCCTGTGAATTGTTTGATAATTTGCCCATTTTTCTCTTTGGGATTGACTTTTTAAAAGAGCTCTTTACAGCATGAAGATATCAACTGTTTCATAGTTAATCTTCTGTCTTCTAATGGGGCTGAAAAAAGAGACAGAGAGGGTTGGGGTTTGAGCCAGGCGTTGAAGAACTGAGAGCATGTTGGTGGTCGGGTCTTGTATCAACCCAAAAGGCACCTACCTACTTAGGTAAGTCATGTGGAAAGACACTCTTAGGGAAACCACAATATCACTTTTATACGTTCAAGAAAATAAGTTGAGTGAGCAAGGGCAAATTATTTTTCGTCTTGATCTCTGCTGAAAATAACAGGTAAGTAACCATAAATACTTATGAAAGGTGGTACACTGACAACCTTCATGGAGAGGTTCTTCATTGAACAAACAAGACAACTCGGTTTCATTTTGGGATTTTCTTTGCTGGACAATCACAGAGGGCTGGGAAAAAAATATAACAAGGCTTGAGGGGAACATCTAGTATTTCATTGCTTTGCTCTGTGTGTGTGTGTGTGTGTGTGTGTGTGTGTGTGTGTGTGTGTTTGAGTGTTTGATAGTGTTGGACCCCAGAGCCCAACCAGCTGCACGTTTTTTTTTTCCTTTTTTGTCTTTTTTCGTGACCGGTAACGGGATCACAACCCTTGGTGTCACGCCCGCACCGCACTCAACCAGTGAGTGGACCGGTCTTTATATGGGATCCAAACCCTCGGCGGGAGCGCCACCACGCTCCCAGGCGCAGCGCTCTACCAAGTGTGCCACCGGGCCGGCCCCAGCTGCATGTTTTATGAGGGGGTTGTGAGCAGGTCTGGTCTTAAGCACCCCAGTACCCCTTTTCTACGGTGGCTGCCTTGAGTTTTTAGTGTTTACACACACGTGGGATTAGAACGTGCTTCACTGGCTGGTTCTGAATTTGGGCCGGCTCCGATTGGCTCTGTGGTCGGCTGTGAATGATCACTATCCTCATTTCAGAGGGTGTTGGCAAGGGTGATAATGCAATTAACATCTCCCTCTTTGATAGAGAAGGAGATGAAGACAAGCTGACTTTTGGAACCTGATGATCACTGATAATTAGGGGAAAACCTGTAGGGGAATATATGGGCTTGTTTTCACAATTGCACCTGAATGCACGTGTATTGAGCCCACCTCTAAAACAACATGAGGACAAGGCAGATCAACGCCCACCAGTCCCATCTCTTGGGGGTTGGGGTGGACACTTTATTTTTAGCAAATGCATACCGCGAATGTGGCTAGAACCACTGGTGATGTTTCAGGAAATTTATTTAAAATTCAATTTGTACAT